>NW_025776683.1:0-47534 GCF_021130785.1 Homalodisca vitripennis
CTCCTTGTCAGCATCCGAGTCATATGCTTCACTGAGACTTGAAATTGGATTCCCTATCTGCACCTGGAAGAAAATCAAATGTATTAACACACTGCAATTAGGGAAATATTTTGTAATTTGTTTAGAAAAAACAACTTAGCTATTTGTTTCAACTTTTGTATTTGGGTTATTCAGGGCAAATGACTTTTAGTTTTATTGGTTATTGTAAGGTTAGGATAGAATATTTGCACCACTATTTTTGTGTTAAGAATTTTTTGTTCTCTAAGGTAAGGTTAGGTGCTAATATGAACTGAACTTAATTTTACCTAACCTTATCTAACACAATTAGTCTTGTGTCTAAAGGAGCCGCAGTAACCTGAGTGAGAGAATTCGGGAAAGAGGTTGCTGAACCATGCGTGGAAGGCTGTTATTATTTTCCTACAGTTAGGTTAGAGGCTGTCCGAAAAAAAGCTTTTCATATTTTGGGCTACCTGTTATAGTAATCTTTTTAGAAGAAATTACATGTGTCATAGCTTGAAACGCCTTTTAAGCAAGATAAAACAAACAAATTTTACTAGATTGTTGATAGTTTGAATAACGTTTTTACCGGTTTTTTTATTTTAAAAACAGTTTATTAGTGTTAATTTTGCTATTAGTTTAAGCTAAGTTAGTTTTAATTTCACTTTTAAAAATATAATATAGTGGAAGCCCTATTCCTAATTCATCAGTCAGGGAACTTAGCCAGTTTTTACGTTCTTAAAAATGTAATTTCCACGATATATTGAACTGATATGGACGCCAATCGTTGACAGTACTCTAGTGGAAAGTTACGGACTAATATACGATAAAACTAGTGTTCTGGCGAAGGTAGTCTTCTCACAGTAGCGTTTTGGGCCACATCGGTTTTAATTTTTTAATATAGTTAGTGTTTCACTGATTAGGCATTGATCAGACATAAGTAATTCAAATACTATTCTATATCCATATGGAGAGTTGTTTTACAATTTCATCATCCTTGAATATTATTCAGGGGTTTGTGTGACAAATAACCCCAATCTTTATATGGTATTAGTGGAATTTCCAACAGTTAATATTAAACAGCAAGATAAACCCCAAGATACAACGTTACTCTCCTGTTAGGTAGGGCAGGAACAATTCCTTGAATGACTGGTCACTCTAAGGCACTCTCAGGAATACTCAAGCAGGTGGTGTGGGTACTTTTGATCGTAAATATAGTTGTACATTTTTCGTTCAGGGATGGTAGCGATGAATGAATATTGAATTTCCCTTTTTGATTCCCTTAGGAACAAAAGAGGAACCCATGTTTTTAAGTCTCTATGACCTTTCTGTGTTGTTATGCAGACAACCTAAACGGGACAGACAAACGGAAACACAGACTATTTAATCTTTTGACCTAAATGTCAATAACCAGTAAGGTCCTTCCTTGGATCACGAATAATCTACGTACAAGGAATCTACCAACACCTACAAGGAATAACAGGCGGGCATACAGACAAATTGACAGACGTATGACCTATTACCGTGTGATCTCAAAATCAATACAGTTCTTAAATATATAACTAAAAATTCCTTTATTTAAGACCGCTTGTCGTTTAAAAACGTTTTTCTGAATAAACTTTGTGGTTATTTAAGGCATTAATTATAAATAACTCAATTTATATTTTCTAATTTCATTTTAATTTTTTAGTTTTAAAAATTGGTTTTATACTAAGAGTGATCCCCCGTTGAAAATTCACCATCAACCAAACGGTATTATTAAAATATATTGATAAACATATTTGAAAAATAAATATGTATAATTTCACTTTAGCCTTATATAAACTAAAATGATTGTTTATCACTTAATAACCGTTTGTAGTATTAAATTGTTTTTCAGGAATTATTTCATTGGATTTTATTTTGTTTTATATTTTGTTAAAAAATATGAGATTCAACAGAAAAAATAAATACTCGTATTTTAATGATTTAATGTAATATTTTGAGCAAAATAAAATACTTAAAACAAACTTTGTAGGAATATAAAACTGGAAAATCTTCAAGACAAAATGTAACAAAAAAGCTTCAAAATATGCTATGGAATATATTGTAGACACGCAGCTACGAGATCAGTCCCGACGAGGTTTTTTCTAAACGAGCGTGTTGTTGACATCTTACAATTCTGGCCGAACTACATATTTTATTGTCACTTTTTATATTGTTATTCATCCTAACTATCTACTGTTAAGGGGTCAGATTGAAAGAATTTACCTACCATAATATTATGTATTTTGTCTTTATGAACATATTGTAAAAGTACATAAGTTGAATTTTTATACAAAGTTCAAAAAGAATTGATCAAATAAAATTTGTTTCAGGATTATTCTTGCTATTAAATAGTATTAATAATTTAACAATGATATAGAAATAAAAAAATACAGATTACGATAATTTAACACACAATGTTATTATTTATAATTCATGTCATTTGAATTATAAAAATGTATAAATGTTTACCACTTATTATATTTACTATAACACTTCTGTAGCTTGTTAAACAGCGTTTGACAGATAAAATTATCAGTTTCTGAAGGAATATAAAATAGGCATTTTATTAAAGATATTAAAAATTCCATTTTCGATTAAAGAAAAATACTAATATAAATAGACAAAGCTACATTCTTGTTACACAAAACAATAAGAAACAAAACATGATCATACAATAACAAAAATAACCCGAAATATCCATATCACAGTGTTTTATTTAAGGAGGTATTTTACAGTCTGTGCCATTGATATGAAATCAGGGATTTTACTGGAAAAAACCAAGGCTATTATCCAGCTGTCGGTGGATCGGAACATGTTCTGTCTTCCACCTAAACAGCCGCCCCTACAGACCAGCAATATAATGATACTCCTACACTTTAGCATACGGAAGCTCTCTTTTTTTAAAAATAATTTAAGTTTTACAATCGACAACTGTTTTTTATTATTTAAAAAGTATGCAAAATAACACTGAACAACATATCATTGATACTAATAGCTGGAATTATTAATAAAATATTTAAGCCGATGACCCTGCCCATCAATCAACAAAGAGATAAAAAAATATATCCTTATTACACTTATACTTATATACTTTTTATTATTATTATGTCTAGTTAAAAAATATGATTAAATTTTAAAACCTATTTGATCGGACTTTTAAAGTAGTTTAGTGATATTCATGTAGATAATATTTGGAGTAGAATTATAATAATTACATGTACTTGCAGGAGTTAAAATCGATAATTAAGTAATGCAATTGAGTTATAAAAATTTAATTCAGTATAAATTATACTTACCCGTTTCTCATGTCACTTCAATGAAGTCTTTCAAAGTTTCTCATCAAATGCGACGAAGGATGTGAAGTGGTCAGCAATCAAGAGCTCACAAGAAGCAGATAGACTCAAGGCTAGACCATATTATATGCCTACTCGTCGTATTACAGGAGTCGAAACACCAGTTTACTCCAAAGAACTGTTCAGCAGCTAGGTGTTCAGCAGTCATAACTTTGCAAATCGCACTTTTCTCTCGTTTATAATTCCCAAAATATTCTTTACATTAATAAATAATTGTGAACTTGGTCTAAGTAAATGTCACTTTTTGTTTATGAAAATGTATGTAGTTTAGTTTAATTTGTATTTCGTTTAGTAACTGTGATTGAATTAATGCACAGCAAACTTATGAATCACAATCAGAATGTTTCAGTTTAAATAGCTAGGTGGAAGTACGGACTATGGATTGTACTAAGTATTTTATACTTAATTTTTAGGATTTTGGAGTTGAAATAGTTCGTGTTTTACTTGAAATAGTTATTTATTAAAATAGTTTCAACTTAAAAATGTTGAAGGCGTCTAGACAATAAGTTACGTAGAACTGAAACTATTATAGGAACGTTGAGTTTGAACTGAACAATTAAGAGTTTGTCTAGGGCCAGGGAGACTCTCTGCTTAAGAGTGTGGATACTCGCACGCAAAGATAACATATTTCCTCATTTTAGTCATTGCAAGCTTCACGGTATAGTAAATACCTCTGTTTTACCGACAACTATATCTCTATGTTATATACGATAGAACAAGACTGTAAGATAACGGAATCACAGTATTATATAAGGCAATTTGCATAAGTGTTTAATATTAGTTCTTTTTTATTTTATTCTGAAACATATTTATTACTTTAGTTTAAAAAAGTTAATTATTAATTTGTGTTGTCAAAACCATTAGCTAGTGGATTTTATATAAAAATTGTGATATTGTTATTAAAAGGTGTTATTTACAAAGTTTTAATTTTTTTTATATTATTTTGTACATATAAGTTTCTGGATTAGTAAAAATCTTAGCTTTTGAAATACCTATATGATAGTTTTTTAAGTTTTATGAAGGTTATTTAAGACCACCCGTGTATAATCTTTAGCGCCAAAAAAACTACGCTGCAAAGTTTGTTTCAGCAGATAACCGCATTTTTGACGTAGAATTTAGTACTAAATGTATCAACCCAGAAAATATTGCCCAAAAACGACTCACTTGGGAGGGGTGGTCATCTGTTTTGTACAAAAGTTTCAAATGGGAATGTATGTTACGTGATTTTCCATGTTAAAGGTATATGTAGCCAGAGAATTTTGAGGCCAAAACTCAATATTATGGTTACTCGTATGCACTAGGTATGTATTAGGTACACCAATTAGTTTTTGTAAGATGTTTGTTACAAAGCTCTTCAGGAAATATGAAGTGGCCTATATGTTTTCTTTCTTTTATAATCATGAAACCTTTAGTACAGAAAACTATGCAAAAATTCATACGTTTTAGATATAAACCTATCAAAAGTAAACAAATTTTTAATTTTCATTAAAGGCAATTATCGTCAACTGAAATATGGAAGTCTCACTAAATCTTCAAATCCGAGTGTCCGCAAGAAGAACCTGGAGGTCCGCTTGGTACCTCTCCAAATGGTAAATCAAAATATTTTATTAGCTTCCTAGATTGTAGCCCCTATTGTGTATGTATAAGTTTATGTTTATTATAATTAAATTAGCATGAGTTACAGAAACTATCATTAGTCTACATAATAATAAAACAGCTTTACTGTTGGTTGTTATAACATATTTATAAATTTGATATTTTTATCGGATACAAAGTACACTGACACTTATAACATTTAGAATTTCACAAGTTTCCAAAGTGGTTTCATTAGCAAACTGATAACATGCGATCATAAATTTTAAATCTATAGTGTTTCATCTAATATAACCATGTATGTAGACTTGTTATGAGGATATAATTTACCTTTTAATTTAGGGCGAGGCAAGGTTTCTGGTTACAAGCAGCACTGCTTTTATTATTTTAGATCCTGTTAGAATAGTTAGCTTGTAGTTGTGTTAAAATTGAATCTTTTCTGTGTAAGAATAGGGTATATGTGTGATTTACTTTAACTTTAATCAAATACAAAATTACCCTAAATTTGGAAAGACTGATTCATAAACTTCAAGCTAATATAAGTAATGAATAAAACGCGTTTCACTCTTTAGCAAAATTAAACAAAGATATTTTTAATGTTATTGCAGTCAAGTCAGACAATCATCAACATTGTTCCTTAGAACACGTAATAAAATATGTATAAAAATAAGGGAAAAGCGCACTATAAATAAGTAAATGACGTAGATCTCATAACAACCTAACTCTATAATCACAGTTTACTGATGTATTATTAACTCTTGCATCGATAGTAATATCATTAGGAATTTATAATTAATTGAGAAGTGACAGAGAATCAGTTGATTTCTCCCTCCAAACTAACTGTAGGTGGCATTTTAGCTAGGCTTAATATATAATATTTCTCTACATCGGTCACAGCAGCCAGAGATTATCAGTTACAAGTTATAAATATTGTTTATATAGTGTTCACGTTCAAATACAGACACTATTAGATCCAACCACCTAAGATCTTCTTTAAGATTACAAAACAAATTTGTGATTTGTTCTCTAATTTTAACTGAGTAAAAATGCCTGATTACCAAACGAATTAATAAGTGACATTATGTTTAGATGATCCCGTACGTCTGGAATAAATTAAATTCAAAATGTGAAATAATTTATAAATACCAGTGATTTTAATACAGCCTCACAAAAGTTCCTCTAATCAACAAACGTTTCCTGTTATAATATTGTTCCATTTCAAAAGTTACAATGCTTTTTATCACCTCTGAAGTAATGCGTCTAATGAGTTGTGTGTAGAATCAACAGGATCTTCTCACTAAAAATATTTATTAAAAAAACTAAAAATGTAATTTATGTGAGAGCTATTTAATTACCTCAAAACATATTAACTAAATTAAAATAAAACAATCAATTGGGCAAGTTAAAAAGCAGTTAAATCCTCTCTTATATTTAAAATAAATACTCAAACACATAATCCCTAATACGTTAATTTTATTTAAAGTCCGGTCACTTAAGGAAACATTATTCGCTTACAATATTTAGCTGTTACTTTGGTAGGTAAATAACTAATTTGTGCAACATATGCTGTTTGGTTTCGATTTTGCTTTGGTTGGTAGCATCCTTTTTAGTAAGTTGACATTCTTTCTGCACATCACTTCAAAAGAAAACTACTGTGAAAAAAAAAGAACAAGTAAGAATAATAAGTAGACCAAAGATATGCAGACAAAAGTCTTCAACATAAAACATGCAAATCAACCAACCAACCACCAGACACAGAAACTAATTGTCAAATCACCATATATTACCTATTTACCATATATGTCATATAATAATTACAGAAAAATTTTGGAATCACGAAGGTAATGTATATGAGATCCATTAAAGTGTAAGTTATTAAACTTTTAATAACCAACCTTGGCAGGGACTGCCTGCGCTTAACACAGTTAGCCGTGCCTCCACCACTGTTACTAGAACCAACAGCAATGGCTGCAGTGAAACTGTTATGCGCACCCAGGTTAGAGCATTAGATGGTACTAGGGCCAGTCCTTGGACAGTTCGTAGCTCTTCTACCATGTAATACTCCCCTCCCTTATTAGGTTAGTTAATTGAGATATGTGGGTTAAATCACGAGTGCCGTTATCTACCGCAGACAATAAGCATGTAAATACAAGAAATAATGTACATTCATAAATTCTCACTTAGATGTTTTGAATTTTAAAGTTTAAGTAGTACTTGGTAAACGGCGACGAAGTGTGTCAGAATATAAATATTTTTAAGATTATTAATGAAGTCTTAGTAGATTTAAACAAGAAAAGGATATTTATATTTGTCAACTGGGTTGATATAAAAAGTAAATTTATTCTATTCTCGGTTGTGATATATGTAAGTTTCTCGTAAAACTTATCATTAGACAACGACTGCAATTTAGTTATTTATTTAAAAGGTTTTCTTACAAGCCTTATATTAACTTTGGTGTAGCGTATATCGATTTTATTTTTTCATTTTTAAATAATGTCGTCTTTTTCATAATAAAATCGAGTTCAAAATGTATAAAAAATGTTTAATCGCATCATATAAATTAAGTACTAAATCATGTTAATTGACAAAATGGTCATGAATTGTTAAACTTTTCGTCTAATTTGAAATAAAAATTAATTTATCTAACAAGGATAGCCATGTTTTATTTTATATTTTTGTGATTATTCTATACCAATAATAACTGGTAAGATGATTGAAGGATAACGTATTGTTCAGTGAGATAACATTCAGAGGTAGTTAGTTTGTAACTTTTATAAATCTATAAAGTGTTAAAGCAATAATTTAACTGTTCTTATAAAGTAAAAACCCTTAAATATTTTGAGATTCCCTATCCGTTTCTATATTGTGATTATTATTAGTTTTACGAAATGAAAAAAACATTTAACGAAATTTTTAATTTTCAACTAAAAAGAATAAATGCCAAAGAATTTCTCACTTAAATAGTGTTGATGGGTAATGTTTAATCATGACATGTAGTGAAAGTATAGGTGAGAGATTAAGATCTGCCAAGTGACAAATAAGTTAAGTCTAACTTTGCGATTTCTTTCACCTTTTCTCAAACTAACATTGAGTTCATCACAAACCGAGTAACTTATTCTTAAGTGGTAAGTATACTGAGCCACTGCTAGTGTATTAAAAGCGAAGTTACTATTGGAGAGCAAGCCAAAATATACATTACTGGGGACCAATCCAATCGCAAATAAGTAACCCTATGCGGACAGTGCCGTTCATTATTGTCTCTCTGACAGTTTCTGACAAGCTGGTGTACTACCACAAGTCTGACGTTGATGACTTTCGTTATTATTCGTTAGTTTATCTTAGATAATTTCCATAGATTCTCTTAGATACTTGAATCTACAAGAACTTGATACGATATATTGATAAACTATGTTTAAGTAATTTAATTAGAATATTTTTATTCCAAATATTATTTATTAATTGGTCTACCTCTAATTATATCAAAGCGTATTTTAATTTTGCAAAAAGAATATCAAAGTCTGTCTATCTATCTTTTCCTCAAATGAATCTTAATTTGAATGAATTAGTCTAAAATGGTGAAATTTTGGCAAGATTATATCTCTGACTTTTCTTATTTTGAGGGTTAAGAATTCCCTCAATTCGCTATGTGTTTATGAGCGTTTAAAAAATACATAACACATTTAAAATATGAAATTTATATTGTCCTCTCATATCTAGTCACTTTGTTTGTAACTTAGATTGGTACGAATATGCCTAACTCAATATACCGACAATGTATCAATGTACCGGCAAATGCTCTGTTGTTACCTTTCATAGAATAAAATCACCGATTCTGTACTCTTACTTTATATCCAACTCCGAAATTCCAAGACTTTTGAACGTAACAGACTTGGGCGTGTGTTTTTCCAGTGACATGGGATTTACTGAGCATTTGAATATTATTTGTAGTAAGTCTAACAAGATGTTGGGCTTTATATCTCGTTTCTCTAGAGGCATCAATAATCCTTCTGCCCTACGTTCTCTCTATTGTTCGTTGGTAAGACAACTCTTGGAGTATGCCAGTCCTGTGTGGTCTCCTTATACAGTTGGTGCCAGGACTAGACTTGAGGCCCTCCAGCGACGCTTCATTCGTCCTGGTCGGTGTGAGGATTGGCTACAACTATCCTGATGTTCCCGTGGAAGCATTAACTGCAGAACTTAATATTCCAACTCTGTCCTTGCGCCGTTATGTAGCAGATGTACTCATGTTGTGGAAGTTGGTTGGCGCCCATGTGCAGTGCCCAGATCTTCTCGCTGAAATTGGTATCAGGATCCCTGTAAACACCAGATCTAGTGGGCTTTTCAGCCGCAAGTACCAATCCACGAACTACGACTTCAACAGTCCACTGGCAAGATTTGTTCGCCTGGGGAACCGTGTTGCATCAGAGTGCGATTTTTTTTCGCTGATGGCCTACATCAAATCAGAAAGCGGGCCACTTATGTTTTGTCTCAACACACTTAAGGGGGCTGGCCCAGTATCGCAATCACTTTTGCATGGTTTTGGAAAACAATTTTGTACTCAGTCAAATATTGCCCAATTTGTTTGAAACTTTCAGGTTAAGTCAAAATAGACTTTTCATACACACTTAAGAAAAAACAAAATTGTAAATAAAAAATTTATAATTTTTTTTTAATTTTTGTTTTTTTGCAAAAAAATCTTTAGTCTAATGGTTTTAACATGATAAATAATCTACCTTATGAGATAATTTCACGAAATAAAATGTATCTTGTTCCTAGGCAATAGTTTCTTGGCCTGAACTAAAAATATATCAAAAAATGTACAAATAAAACAAATTACTGAATTTTAAAGTAGTTTTACCAAAAAAAGTTGAGTTTTTAGAAGGTAATAGGCTTGGAATATAAGAAATACTACTTTGCTCACCATTTTAATTTTAGTTCAAGCCATTTACACAGCTAAAATGAAGATCTAGTGAAAATTTGGTGAAGATTGCTCTAATACTTTTGGAGTTATGATGTAAATAATAGGAAAAACACACAATGTTTCGGGGAAAATCGCAAACAAACATATTTTATTGATAAATTTACTAAAATGGTACTCTTAAATCCTCCAGCAGCATAAGAAACACCTTCCTTTCCCTTGTCTTGACTTTCCTTTTCTATTCTAAGCCTTCTCCTTGCTCTCCTTTTATTCCAGGACTTGCCAACATAGTTCTTTTATTTGCGTCGCGTACTCGTCGAACGTCAAAAGTCTCCATGCAGCTGTTGAAGTGTTTTACGGGTTTGATTTTCAAGTGGTCTAGCACTTTTGACTTTGCATTATTCCCTTCATTAAATATCAGGGAAGCTTCATGAGCAGCTATTTCCACAATATCCCTTCCTGCAAATCCTTTTTTAGGACACAGTGACCACAAAATACTGTTGAAACTTTCGTTGGAGTTCTGTGTTTTTCCCATAAGACATCTTTGGAGGAGGTTTGGCATTGTTAGGTCTACAAATATTGGTTTTATCTCCAGCATGATGGCTTTGGGGATAGTGTTTTATGTTTAAAAGTCCCAAGACTGTTTGAAGCAACTGCTTTTTGGTAACGGCACCAAGATTCTTTACCTTCTGGACAAAAATGATGGAGCGGCTGCTCATCGGTACTTGCTTTATGGTTCCAGATGGCCCATACTGCCTTTTGCATGTTTATGAGATCATTTTTATTATTTCTAATTGTATTTCCATAATAAATACAAAGTTGGTTGATAATAGGTTCTGATAGCCTATTTTTACCACTTATTTTTTTCCATCGCTAAGTACTTTTCCTTTGTTCTTGGTTTTGAATTTCATTAGTCTACTGTACATACGTTTTTGGACATGGCCAACACACTCTTCTTTCACAATACTCACACCAGATCCATATGGTTCCATTTCACTTATTTTAGTAAAAGTGGATGTGTCCCCATCACCAATATATTTTGTATACCGTACACCGTGTAATTCCAAAACAAAGTCTTGTCTGACATACGTTTACACTTTTACCTGTAACTCAGCCAAAATAAAATCGTTTATGCCCATGATATTTACATCAAATTAATTGTAAATAAACAAGAAAAAAATATAAAACTATAAAAAAAATTGCAAAAAAAATATAAAAAAATACTGGGCCAGCCCCCTTAAAACCCCCTGTAACTTTAAGACTGTTTCATTTTTTAGCTTTTGCTATTTTGTATTTTTTATTATGTTTCTGCTCTACTGCAAGGTACATTTCATTTGATTTCGACTTTTTGCATCATTGGTGTATTTATATTATTTTGGTTGTTGTTATTTTACGTGTACTTGTTGTTGTTATACTATTCTATTTTATACATTGTTGTTAATTCTATTGTACGTTGGTCTATTTCAATAATATATTGTTGATTTGTATATGATATTAGTGTATAACTAAACTTTCTTGTTGTGATGGACAGTTATTGGGACTTGGAATCGATCATTGTCATATTGTGTTGTGTTCTGCCATTGCTAGCTCTGTATTATTTTATACTAGTTGTACTTTTTACTGCACTATATACTCTATACTGCCATCTTATTGCATATTGTATGTAAATTGGCTGCTTGCCGTTAATAATAAATAAATGTAAATGTATTAAAGAAATGTAAACCGTACATTTGAAATAATGAAATTTATTATTTACAATGAGCACAAGACCTCTGGGCTAACATTAAGTAGTATTGAATACAAATTTTAACTATCCACTATCTTAAAAGTGAATTATTATGAAAAACACAAGATTCTTACATTTATAATTAAATCAATTCTTTTAAAAACAAATCCTTAGTATAGTTAATATTTTTTCTGCAAATAATTCAGAAAGTAAATAAAATCTAATTTTAACCTTGTCTGTATAAATATTCATTTATATTTGAGACCAAAATAATTCAAACCTATACTCATATATGCTCCAATTTAAAACTGTTTGGATTATAATGTCCTAAAAATTTACGAATTATAATTTAAAAACATTTAGAGATATCAGTTTAGAGTTTTAAGGTACCTACTCAATGTTTAGAAACACCTTGTGTATTTAAAAGTACGTAAATATCACAATTACTGAAGGTTTGTTTCGATTTCGATCGTAATTTGTTAATATAAGAACTTTTCTAAGTATTTATAAGAATAATGAAATATTTTCAAATATAATTCCATGAAATATACATGAAATAGAATTTCCAATGTAAGTTTTAAGTTTAATGTAAGAAGTCCAATGTGTTTTCACTGACTTTTTTTAATTAGCAAATTATGTCATAAATTTATACCACAATAAATACCGATGTTTTTTAGTTTTATTTATTGTGTTATAAATTTATGACATAATTGGCTAATTAAAAAAAGTCAGTGAAAACACATTGGTTAGTAGAGTGAAACGCCGCCAACCGCATCAGAATACGACGATCCAGTCAGAAATGGCAGGGCATAATGTACTTCACAATGTGTACCTAAAACAACCCGCCATTTCTGATTGGATAAACCTTTTGATATGCGGTTTGCGGCATTGAACTCTACTAAGTGAGCTCTTTCAAATGAGGTATCACTCGATCCATGCTTCAATTTAAGATTTCCATGTTTTCCTCTGTGGGCCGTCCCCCCATGGTTTGCATGTCATGGTAATAGTATGGAAAAATATTTTACATAGCCATATGACACTGTGAAAAAGATTATAGATGTTATCTGCTATGGTTTTTAAAATATTAAGCCGTACCCATACTTTTCGAACACCTTGTATAATATATATATATAAAAGATTCTTAACACCTACCTCTCTCCTCTTATTCAAGTCATTATTCAGTTAATTAATTAAATGTGCCATCCTCTGAAGTTGCTTTAGCCTGCTTTCAATAGACCAAACAAATTGAGAGTAACAATTATGTGATATCGTCTGCGTCAGAACTAGACATGATAGATATCATCCCATACGGTAAAAAATTTTGGGGATTAGGAAGTAGTACAAAATTTATGATTCAACTTTTTTCCTTTTTTGTACGGAACATTGCATTCCCCCCGCCGTCCTTTGTATAGCAGAGTGAGTTTTGTCATTCGTTTCCTATGGTTATAATTTGTTAGGATATAAAGTGTAATTTTTATCAAAAAACATGTCATTTTGTAAACAAGTTTCGTGTAAAAAAATGTTAAAATTATTAATTTATAGTAAATGCAATTCAAATAACGGGACATCCTGCATTTGAATAATTTTCTTAACCAACCTGAAATGCAGGTAGATTAGCGTTTATATTTTGAAACGAATTTATCTCTTAAGTGATCAAAAGAAAATGTAATTTACATGTACATTTTCCTAAATATTAAATGGCGTGAAAAAATAATTGACTGAATAATATCAATTAAAGGTTAGTGAAATCTATAACTGAATTGGAAGTGTGGCAAGAGAAGATTTGATGATGAGCAACTGGACAATGACATATTTAATTCTGTACTAGAATCTAATAGTACATAAGACATTTTATAAAAGGAATCCATAAATTCCTTCATAAAGTCGATGAGTCCAAGACTACATGTCAGATTGTAAGTATTTCTACTGATAGTTAAGTAAAGAAAAATAATGCGGAATGTTCAGCTAGAGGACATCATCGTACTGATATTGCAACTAATAAATGATAATTCAAATTAAAAATGCAATAACGCTTTAAGTTTAGAGATAAAACATAATACTGGATATCATTGTGTGGAAAATGTCGTAAAATCTTTGAATATGCAGGCGTTGACAATGATAATAAATTTCAGTAACCCATTCCAAGTTAGAGACCCAAACATGAGAGCTTAGGTAATGTTTTTTTAGTTTTCCATCAACAGAAAAATATATGTTATATGTATATGATATTTTACGTCATATATTTTACTAACCCATTTATTACATATATTGTTAGGATCTGAAAAGGAGTATAAAAATATCCACCTCTTAAATGTACACCATAATGGATTTAGTAACGGTTTGATACATGAACCTGAATATATATGTATTACTTTGATGGATATGAATGTAAGTTGAACAGCGTGTTAAAATTTAAATGTGTACCTTGGAAAAGTACATACACATATTCATAATGATCGGTTACATTGTTTACGATTCTATTAAGGACATACAGACAAACATTCATTTAATTTATATAAAAAATATGTGATTTAAATATTTCTCATAATGAAATTCAATTAAAAAAAACACGTCGTTATTGTTTTTGTTGTTTAAAAAAATCTGGGACTTGTTTTATCACGATGTTCTGCATAATTGATATTACACACCTTACAGAAAAGAATAAGAGGATTTCGGACATTTGTCATCGTTATATGTAACAGAAGGTTTAACACAACGTTTCGAGGATTGCAATCTATCCTCCTCGTCAGGGAGGGGGGAGGAAGGAGGGGAATATCCCACTTTCGCCTGTGCTGGTATGACCTGTGATTGTACACTTGTATTCTCGTACTCGGGACTTGTATCCTGTGCAGTGACAAACGCTCGGACTAGACTCCAAGCAGCTTTTGAGTATGTTTGAACCCTTCGCATTCCCTCCTTTTCTTCTTTCTGTTCTTTTTTTTGTATGTGTTAATACCCCCCACCTGACAAAGAGGATAGATTCCAATCATCGAAACGTTGTTTTTTTTGTTACACCTTTTGTAACATACAGCAATGGTAAAATGCTCGACATCCTGTTATCATTTCAGACTTTCTGTCTTCAATAACAAACTTCAAACAAACTCTATTACAACGTGATTTGTTACTACTTCTATTAAATACTTTTAAAATCTTTTTAACTGTCTTTTGTAACCACCATAACTGGTGATTACTCATCCTTCAATTACTAGGCTAATACAGGTATACATAATTGTTGCATCCCGGAACGTTCATTTTGTTAATTTCACACATTTTTCATATATGTTAAAATGTATTATTGCAAACATTTTTTTTAAGAATCTGAATCTGATTATGAATCTGTATAATGCAAGAGAAATTATTTTTACTTACATTCGCCCGTTTTAAAAACGTGCTTTACTTAAAAACTGTTTTAACTCAATTTTGTTTTAATAGACCAAAAACTTTGTTAACTTCATGTATTTTGGAACTTTTATTGTCTCACCTTGTCAGTCACTTTCTTGTTTGTAAACAGCACTAATCCCACATTCAATTCTCACGAGTAACCCGATATTCTCACACTACGCGCGGTTCCCAACTAAATGCCCTGTGTAGTATTAGTGCATTACTCTCGCGACCGAGCAAGCGTACACAAGTACGACAATTTATGTACAGGCGGGGAATAAATTTGCCGCAAGTGCCGCCTCTGTAGGCCGATCAGACACCGAGGCTGGGCGGGTGCCAAGGCAGACGTGTCCCGCTCTGCCTTTTGATGTCTTTGCTTCTCGGTCGGGACGGAGATGCCTGTCTGAAATATCATCATCGGTTATGCAAAGTCAATAAAAGTTATTTTTGTCGGGAAATTTCAAAGCCGGTTATCATTTCACGCGCGAGGGACGCATTAGCCTGCCGCATTGGCTGCCTCCCGCACTCTGCCGAAAGCTAAAATAACCGGAAATTTTCAAGTAGTTCCCCGAAACGCGTTTGTGATGTTCTCGGTGCAGCGTCGCACCAAATGAGGCCGTCGCTAGCGTTTTATCTCTTTCGCGATCAGACGAGTGCACCGCGCGGAGGTAACTCGTGAAAAGTTTTCATTACCAGAATATTTCCTTTCAGGCCACGTAGTTTATTGTGAGTGCGGCAATAGAAATTTCGACGGTACGGAATTTAATATAATTTTATTTTCATCATCGTTCGTTTGAAACTTTCTAAGGAATTTTACATCGAATTTGCATTTAAGGCATGTAAATCCGTCTGATTTGGACAGATAGCGAACGTTTATATTATTTAACGTTTCAATTGAAATTGATGTACAATTTTTTTTAAATAGACTGAGTTAAACGACAAACGTTTGCTTTGAAGAACTTTGCTGTCCTCGTTATGCCCAGGTTGTGTTAGAGAGGGCTTCTTAGCCCTAACTTCGCCTGGTAAAATAAGACATTCTTTACTTTTTTTATATAAGCTAGGGAAAAGAGAAGAAAAAAAAAAAAGAAAAAAAGTATTTTGTGCGGTTTCACGGGAAAAGGTGTACGGTCCATTTTTCACCCCCCCCCCCCCCCACCCCCATATATTTTTAGATGCCAAAAAAGAAAACTGCAAGACCAATTTATCTACAATGAACGCCTGGACATACAAAATTCAGTATGCACGTTGTTTAACTGTAAAAAAAATATAAGTCAAATTAAATTTTTACCTTATGCAATCTGTATTTTTTGCTAAATACGACACTGTTACAAACGAAAATAGTCTGCGGGTCTAACAATTTGTTTAGACTAAAGAATAATTACAATCATCTTTAGTTTTCAAAGCTCAGAAACAACTCAAACCTCTCATAGTGGGCATAAATTAGCTTTTTTTGATTCACCAAACGCGGCCATTTGTAACCATGTTGTGTAATGCTTTATAGTTTTCGTAAACAATTCATTACGATTTTGGTCAAATCTTCATCTAATTTACATATTTAACCTCTCTGCAGTGCATATGTATTACAAATGTTTACACCAAAGTAAATTATTCTTAATTTGCATCTTTACAAGTGACGATGCACCTCACAGGATCGGAATACCTGCACAAAGCCACCTAAACATCACATTTCCACCGAAATCAAGAAAAAAAAAACAATTAGTTCTTATTAACAAATTAGTAAAATTGGAAAGTAACGGGTTGTGCATTACAATGCATATACCATTTTTTAGCAGTAAAATGTGTTCGATTTAATTTTCTCAATAATTATTACTTCTATATTGAATTGAAGTAGAAGTCATAATTGAGAGAAGTTGTACGTAATTAATATTCAAGCTAACCAATGAGTAATGAATGACTTCTGTGCTGATCAGTTGGCAATGGAAGTGACGGCACGGAGTGCGGGCGCGGCGCTGCAGAGATGGTGAACTCACCCGAGAATATTCTTTCTATTGATCGGGAGTGACGTGAGCTGAGGTGGGTGGCGGTGGTGGCGGGCGGCGGCGGCAGAGCAGGTGCAGGGACGGCTTGCGTCCTTTCTGAGTCATCGGGAATTAATTTCTGAATTAACAGATATCAGGTTTGAATTGAGGCGATGTCCTCACACCTGAGCTCGATACTAATGCTTTAAGAGTGGAGGATGTTATTCACCACTTAAAACATTAGTAAGCACTACATTCACGTTTACTCTATGTAGCTCCCAACAGTTGGATAAGAATTTAAAATAGAATTTATTAATATTAAATACGACGGCTAGAGGAACAAACGAAACAACTAGTAAAATTGTGTATATAATTAATCACCATTTGCAAGAGTAGGGATTTTAATAACGACTACCTCTAACGACTACCAACTTGTTATCAATATAACACATGGCAACAGGCAGAATATTGGCTAATCTTTATTAATAATGTTTATCATTAGGCTAATCTCTGAAAAGACAGCAACACAAATGCACGTCACATAATAAAAATGTTGTTTCATTCATCAAACCATGAGACATGGGCGGATTTAGCCTAAAATTTGGGGGTCACTAACCGAGGGAAATACCCCCCACGAACATTAAAAAAAAAACACAGCATAAACCACATTTTTTACACCTTTTGGAGTGAAGACTTTAATTTATACGAACGAAAATGAGCTATTCATTAATAAATAATATTCCGAAGATGGCTTAATATCTCCAACATAATAATATTTAATGTTTATTGATTTATTTTTTATATTATAAATATAAGCCTAAATGGAGTTAAATAATATGATTTATAATATAACTTGGTTTAGTTAAACTTACTAATACCGTTTATGGTACTAATGGTTGGTATTGCGTATAGACTAACACAAGTATTGTCATATTAAGATGCGATTTTTATGTTTATATATCCATATTATAAAGTGTGTAATTTAATTATTAAATAAACACAGTTTCAACTATAGTTCGTTATTATTTCTTTCTTAAAAGACCCTTTTTTACAAAGACTCTTTCTTACAAAGACGTCTAAAAAAAGAGGAAAAAAATAAAACGAAAATGTTTCTAAACGTTTGCCTATTGAATTGAAGTAAATTTTTATCTTATACATCATTGAGGATTAAATTAAACACATCTATTATCAATAACAACTTTTGGAAGTGCCTTTTATTAGTCAGATCATTTATTTATTTATTTAATCATGTCTTTGTTACCAAAAGTAACAAAATACTCAGGACTAATATATAGGAATGTTCAGGTCACTCAGGTCTTTGTCGACTAAAATAACTCACGACTAACTACGTAGTATTAAGGAACGTTCCCATTATAAGACAATTGGAATATGATGATGTCATGTTTTAAACTTTACATAAGATATTTTAATTTATCCTAAAGCTATCTCTTTTACATACTTCTTGATATACTAAAAATATTAATATTTACAAAGGTTTTTAATATATAATATTTTTTTAATTACGATAGTAAATACAAGTTTGTTTTTGTATCTGAATCCATTATAATGAGTATGAAGGAAAAAAGCTTAAAACACTGATTTTATTGAGATTGTACAGCACACTTTGACTGGATGTGCGATACAAGCATGACAACCGAATCAACGATATCCCCAGTCCATCGAATGCAAACGTGCCATAAATGATCACTATCTGGCCAGTGTGGAAACAAAAAGAAGAGATATAATGAAAGGGGGTTTGTACTCTCCCCACACACATCATGACAGCTGCGACATTACTACAAAACTAAGTTTATACTGTTAATGGACACAATAACGTCTTTGGGGCTCTTATAGGTTAACATACCCGATTGGGAGAGCGAAATTCTTCTCGAGCCTGGTCATACTTCCGGTTTGACTTTCCCTTTCGGGCCGGTTTCGCCTTCACTAGAAATACCAGTCCTCGGAACGAAAGGGCTCGTGAAGCTTCACCGGAATATGGGAATGTATCAATCCCAAGTGCAAGTCTGTTTTATTCCTCTTATCCTATATATTTTTGTAAATAGCAGATATGGCAGCTGAACACAGCAGTTTGTTCCATAATCGAAAATATAGACAAATACATAGTTATATAATATAATATGTATAAAATACAAGATCGAGTACAATTACAAGATATTTAAGTTTCTCTTAGCCGGATTATGAGATCCATATATATATATATGAATAAGAGAAACTTAAAGATCTTGTAATTGTTATTCTAAATTCAAACACGCTTTGAGTATAAATATAGCTATTTCTGCAACAAATAAACAATTGTTCATTTCCTTTTTTGTTACAAAAGATCATGTGCAATACAATTTTGGGTTTTTATAATAATCACAAATTATTAATTTGTTCCTCTGATCTGGAATGGAATAAGCCTATTATTTATTTTTTTCTCTCAACGGTGTCACCAATCGGACATAGAGTATATAAGTATATAAACTATCCCCAGAGTGCATCTTTAATTAACATAATGAATTATTACATCATGATGAATTACCCATCAGGGAAACAAGAAAAGTACACAGAAATCCTATTGATTGGTTATGTTTAAATTTTTCTTGGATCTAAGTAAGATATTTGAGGACGTGTCCTGGAATTCACAATAAGATTTTTCTTTCTTCATACAGACGAAGGCCCGCTAGTTTCCTCTTTTGTGAACTAAAGTCACTCGATATGTCAGGTCTTCGCACGTTCTCTCTCGTTTCAATACAGATCAAAATAGCACGGTTGTTTTTTGCATATTAATTTCGAATATTGTTGAATTGTGTACCAAAAAGCAGACTTTAATATAACATTTTGCCAAAGATAACAATAATCACAAAAATATTCCACCAGAATGAGGTGTCACAAAAGCGTTCAACATGAGTTGAAGAGATCCTTTTGTTTTGATGTTGGATCAGTCGATCAGATCAAATCTAATTTGGAAGATAATAGCTTATAAGGTGAAAAAATTGTACTTCTAACAGTCGATAAGGTGTTCCTCAGAGAAGGTGCATAGATCCCGTGTTGTCGGTGAACACTTAAATGACTTTCCCAATACAACTGCACCAGTGAACGGCACACCAGTACAATGATTAGTGTCAGCTGGTAGGTGTTCCGCAGAGAAGATGCATAGATCCCCCGTGTTGTCTTGTACACTTAAAAGACTTTCCCCAATACAACTGCACCAGTGAACGGCACACCAGTACAATGATTAGTGTCAGCTGGTAGGTGTTCCGCAGAGAAGATGCATAGTCCCGTGTTGTCTTGTACACTTAAATGACTTCCCCAATACAACTGCACCAGTGAACGGCACACCAGTACAATGATTAGTGTCAGCTGGTAGGTGTTCCGCAGAGAAGATGCATAGATCCCGTGTTGTCGTGTACACGTAAATGACTTCCCCAGCACAACTGCACCAGTGAACGGCACACCAGTACAATGATTAGTGTCAGCTGCACCTGTCGGCTGATCCCTTCTCGACCGAGGAGGCCATTTCCATAATCGGTTCTGACCATGAATCCTGTATACGATGGTGAACCGGAAATGGTTTCAAATTAAAGTAGACAGGGTCTCTCACCTAGTTGCACATTATGTTGTGTAGACCCAGTAATTGTCAAGTATTATTCTCATTATTTATACAATCCTCTGCATGAAGGAAATAGGTATTTTATTGAAAGAATAAAATAAACCGAAAACGGGTGTTCCAGATTTTGGAGTTAAAATGAATAAATGAAATGAAATATTTGAATATTAATACACCCCGGTAATAAAATGTAGGCCTCAATAAATCAATGAATACGTGATCATAAATTTACAATTATATAAAATATAAAAATACAAATTAAATGTATCAAAGTTACATTTTAGATTATTAGGAAGAGTATTATAAATAATGTATATATTTCACTAATGAAATTACTAGTTTATACTTGCGTAGATTATTCCAGTGTTTTAATAAAGATATTAGATAACAGTTTTTAATTGTATTTTATTTTGTGCTATGAAGATGCTATGCGTTCTTATCAAATTTCTGACAGCAGAAACATGTATAATAATTTTAAACTGATATTTTATTAAAGAATATTATAAGAATATAAGAATTATTATATTACTTCGCTGCATGTAGGTACAATATTCGGTATACTGTAGTACGTTATGTCAAATTCATTCATTATTGGGTCACTTTCGAAATTGCTGTGTTTGTAGCTGATTGGTTATGTTAAGTTTTTCCTGAATCTAAGTAAGATATTTGAGGATGTGTTTTTGGAATTCAAAATAAGGCTTTTCTTTCTCTATACAAACGAAGGCCCGTTACTTCCTCTTTTGTGAGCTAAGTCACTCGATATGTAAGGTCTTCGCATGTTCTCCTCTCTGATTAATTTCTTCATAGTATCAAAAAAGATCAAAAATAGCAAGTTATTTTTGCACCTTGATTTCGAATCTTGTTGAATTCTGTACCAAAAACAGATTTTAATTTAATATTTTGCCAAAGATAACAATAATCACAAAAATATTCCTTCAGAAGAGGTGTCACATATGTTTAACGGTGCTTGATTTTTTTTATCACAAACATTTGTGAGCCTATGTTCAAAAATAAAAATAATATAAAAGTTTGATCTCGACGAGAGAGGCGTTCAGAACACTCCCCCCCCCCCCCAAGTTAGGCGCATTGACTGAAGAGACGATGATGATTCCATGTCAAATGGAGACATTCAGTTAACCTCACCATTTTAGTTTTTCCTAAAATGTGGCATTATCATAGTGAGTGCTTGAAATAAGGAAAAACTCAAATTTTAACTATATCTCAAACCGTTTCCGAAATACGACTATATATAATTTCCAAAAACCCACAAGAAAGACATGAATTTCCTGAAATTGCTCTATGAGCTTTCCTAATTAGTTTATAATACTGAGAGAGATGGTAGTTTACAGCATTTTGTATGCTCTTTCTAGTGATATATAACAAACACAACATGGGTTGCAATGAAAAATAATCTCAAAACACAAATGAAGATTTTTATTGGTTTAAAAAAAAAACACGTAAATTTTCAAAATTTGCCTATGAATAATAGGTACTGTGTTAAATAAAAAAGTACAATAAAATATGGAACGAGAATGGGATCATGGTTTTAAAACGTTATTTCAAGCATTCGGTTTTTGTAAGTAGTCTGGTTTGACTGAACTATACCTATCTTAAACAATGGCATTTTAAATTTGAAGTTTGTTCAAAAAGTACATACTTAAAAGTAGGATATACAAAATATCTCAATAAATGGGTATTAAATGTTGTAAAAAACTAGCTAAATACAAATCAAGGGATAACAGTGGGTTCGTTGTTAATAATTAAATTAGTTTATTATATGCTTTTTTGTGGTTAAATATTTTTTTGTTCAAGATAAAAATTAAAATGGGAAGAAAACATTGTTTGCTAAAGTGTGTTGATTTTTATATGGAACCCGATACAAAAGTAAAATAAAACGCTCGAACCAACTTCGATTGGTTAGACGTCATACGCTTTGCATTTGTGATTATTAATGACGGGAAAATGTAATAAGTGCCTCATTTGACACAAAACATGGGATGAATAAATTCCGCTAGAAAATCATGGAATTCAACAGGTTTTATATATATTTATGTAGTGGACACATGTTTTCCTTTCTTCTGATCACTTTCAGATATCAGTGACATAAAATAAAACAAAAACAAAAAACACGTGTAAATTGAACAAAGAATAGGATTTTGTTAATTTACTTATTTTGGCGTATTCATTCTCATCTCTCCAAGAAAAATGTGTCTGTACTGGCTATTATTTAATTTTCATTGTGACGATGCTATTATTTCCTTCGTTTTAAATGTATTTCTTATTAATTATAACAAGTCAAAACCAACATTGAAATTGAAAACATGAACAAAAAGTTATTACCTATATAGGTTGTGTGGCTGCTCAGGAAACCTTTTTACAGCCCGAATAGATTCTAAAATGAGATAAACTATATTGGAGATAACTATGGATATACGACCCCAAAATCAATCAGAACTATCTGTAGGAATGATATCGCTAGCCCAATGATTGACGACTTGACACGAATACTGTGTACACCACAATACGAGTTGGCAGCTCAGACGTGTGACGTGAAGCGTGAGGACGAGATGTGTAGACGATTTTGGCATTTTCGTCATCTCCTACATTACTTTATTGTCACTACTATAAACAGTAGTATGTTCACAAACTTAGTAATAAAATCGCCCAAGGTCCAAAATGACCACAATCTAAGTTTTCGACGCACATACAAAATATTATGCGGTATGCTGGGTAATACGACTCAACCAAATTATTATAAACATGAGTAGCCATGCTCGACGACTCAGCCAATTCCATTGGAATATTGATGCCAACGGCCTTACGTGAACTGAATAAAGAAAACTGCAAATAAGCGCAAGAGAACAAACAGATAGTACAGAAGGGACTGGCACTCACTCATTCTGCCAAATAACCATTTACAAAACAACAAGCTGAAAAGAAATTTTACTAAACCCATAATTCCAATTTTGAAAAACGTTCCTTAGAGTAAATATGAATATATTTGATCATTAGATCATCCCCACGTTAATTTACTCTATATACTGTACATAATCCAGAAGTATACAGGCAAACACAGAGTATAGTTCTGAACTGATTGAAATATTAGGAATACTCATAATGCAGTGATTCTTTGTTTTTCTATGGAGCATTTGTTGACCATGTTCTTCAGATCGCGACGAGAGTGGGTTGATCACTGGAGACTATAGCTTGCAAGATACTACTATCACTGAAAGTACTGTGTGTATTCTGTTGCATAACTCAACTGCATGTTCTACAATGTACCATGTTCTTCAGATCGCGACGAGAGTGGGTTGATCACTGGAGACTATAGCTTGCAAGATACTACTATCACTGAAAGTACTGTGTGTATTCTGTTGCATAAACTCAACTGCATGTTCTACAATATACCATGTTCTTCAGATCGCGACGAGAGTGGGTTGATCACTGGAGACTATAGCTTGCAAGATACTACTATCACTGAAAGTACTGTGTGTATTCTGTTGCATAACTCAACTGCATGTCCTACAATGTACCATGTTCTGCAGATCGCGACGAGAGTGGGTTGATCACTGGAGACTATAGCTTGCAAGATACTACTATCACTGAAACTACTGTGTGTATTCTGTTGCATAACTCAACTGCATGTTCTACAATGTACCATGTTCTTCAGATCGCGACGAGAGTGGGTTGATCACTGGAGACTATAGCTTGCAAGATACTACTATCACTGAAAGTACTGTGTGTATTCTGTTGCATAACTCAACTGCATGTCCTACAATGTACCATGTTCTGCAGATCGCGACGAGAGTGGGTTGATCACTGGAGACTATAGCTTGCAAGATACTACTATCACTGAAAGTACTGTGTGTATTCTGTTGCATAACTCAACTGCATGTTCTACAATGTACCATGTTCTTCAGATCGCGACGAGAGTGGGTTGATCACTGGAGACTATAGTTTGCAAGATACTACTATCACTGAAAGTACTGTGTGTATTCTGTTGCATAACTCAACTGCATGTTCTACAATGTACCATGTTCTGCAGATCGCGACGAGAGTGGGTTGATCACTGGAGACTATAGTTTGCAAGATACTACTATCACTGAAAGTACTGTGTGTATTCTGTTGCATAACTCAACTGCATGTTCCTACAATGTACCATGTTCTGCAGATCGCGACGAGAGTGGGTTGATCACTGGAGACTATAGCTTGCAAGATACTACTATCACTGAAACTACTGTGTGTATTCTGTTGCATAACTCAACTGCATGTTCTACAATGTACCATGTTCTTCAGATCGCGACGAGAGTGGGTTGATCACTGGAGACTATAGCTTGCAAGATACTACTATCACTGAAAGTACTGTGTGTATTCTGTTGCATAACTCAACTGCATGTCCTACAATGTACCATGTTCTGCAGATCGCGACGAGAGTGGGTTGATCACTGGAGACTATAGCTTGCAATATACTACTATCACTGAAAGTACTGTGTGTATTCTGTTGCATAACTCAACTGCATGTCCTACAATGTACCATGTTCTGCAGATCGCGACGAGAGTGGGTTGATCACTGGAGGACTATAGCTTGCAAGATACTACTATCACTGAAAGTACTGTGTGTATTCTGTTGCATAACTCAACTGCATGTCCTACAATGTACCATGTTCTGCAGATCGCGACGAGAGTGGGTTGATCACTGGAGACTATAGCTTGCAAGATACTACTATCACTGAAAGTACTGTGTGTATTCTGTTGCATAACTCAACTGCATGTCCTACAATGTACCATGTTCTGCAGATCGCGACGAGAGTGGGTTGATCACTGGAGACTATAGCTTGCAAGATACTACTATCACTGAAAGTACTGTGTGTATTCTGTTGCATAACTCAACTGCATGTCCTACAATGTACCATGTTCTGCAGATCGCGACGAGAGTGGGTTGATCACTGGAGACTATAGCTTGCAAGATACTACTATCACTGAAAGTACTGTGTGTATTCTGTTGCATAACTCAACTGCATGTTCTACAATGTACCATGTTCTGCAGATCGCGACGAGAGTGGGTTGATCACTGGAGACTATAGCTTGCAAGATACTACTATCACTGAAAGTACTGTGTGTATTCTGTTGCATAACTCAACTGCATGTCCTACAATGTAATGGCGCATGGATATCTTCTGTACACACTAGCTGTGTGTGATATCCCTGGAAGCCAATCAATACCCGATAGGTTTAGGTTAGCAAGAGAAACTATTATTTCGGACGAAAACTACTTAGACCCCCTTTGTCTTTGCAAGAATTTCATAAATTATTCAGACTCACTTATATACCATTTGTACGGGCAGTAACAGGCTGTCAACGTTTAATGAATATTTCAAGAATATTTAGATCAGGGCCTACTCGTACAAGCTTTACCTTTACCTTTGTAATTCCAACCAAATATTAAAGCAGACATTTAACGTGGTTAAGGTATACATTGCTCCTATGGTTCCAGTAAAGCCGTAATATGAAAACGAAAACTGGCTTTAAAACAGTAATAAGTCGAGGTGGATTAGTAAGTTATTCCACCTTCTATTGATTTTAATTTAGACTTTATAACTGTTAGATTTATTTGCATAGTCAATCGCAGTTATACAGGTATAAAGTTTTCACAGTGTGTATATCACTCAGCAGTGTACACCAAACTGCTAAAACACAAATATTTACATGTATACTGTAATTCATACATATTTGCTTAGATTATGACCCAAGAAATGATTTTTTTTTATGAATATTCGAGAATACAGAAAAGATTATGGTCTAATATGGCCTGAGCAACTGTTGTAAATTCAGTAGTTTGCTATGTGATCCATAAATTGTGTGAGATACATAAAACCTATATTTTCAGCCCCCAATCAACAAACAATATTTCTAGGATAGGTACATCAAATCAATAAATAAGTCCCGTCTGTGTCTGAGTGACTGGCTAGCACTGGCAGGGGAGCTGGCTCAGTGTTGAGGCGTGGAAGCTCACTGAACCTGTCTTGTCTTCTGATAAGCTGGCAGAGTGACAAGCGATAACACTTCGCTTAGACCCACTTGTGGGTTGTCTCGGTGATAAGCACTCTTCTTCCCTCCATTTCCTAGAATACCCGAATTAGAAACGGTGACTTAGCTTACTGCACACTGCAATGAACACTTAGCTACGACCGACATGTGTGTTTCGCGTTTTCGCGCAATGCAATCCTACACTACGGAGAGACTAATCGAAACAAAGGCCTTTTAAATACCAATTTAGCTAATTAACTACCTATATTAATTGGCCGATAAAGTACTGAGAATTTATATATACCATTTGGAACCACGCCCATGCAAGGAAATCAGGGTTTAGACCTCAAAGAGGCCGTAAGGATTTACGAGTAGTCATACATGGTAAGGCAATGATTTTACCCTTAAAATAGGTGAAGTCGTATAACAAAACAACGCTCTAGCGTCTACTTCACGATCGTCTGACAGTGGACTCTTTCTTGGCCCGGAATGTGACTCTCAATTGTCCAGTGTTTACCTTTTTCAGAATCACAGTAGAGGTGGGTTTCACACCAAAATTCACCAACTAGGTCAACTCATTCGAAAGCATAGACGCACTCACAAACAAGCGTAAGTCGGATTTCGTGGTCAACTGGCGGAGAGGCGTCTTTAAATGCTCAGCCAAAGCTGCGTAGTAATAGTTATAAAATATGAATGAGTTTTAAAGAGTGCAATCCTACATTTCATAATCAACCAACTTATAGTACAATAAATTGATCTGTGCGTCGCAGGTTAATTAGGTACACATAATCTGCGAAAGAAACCTAGATCACTTGCGTCTGCAAAACTACGCAACTAAATAGAGACTCCATTAACCTGTGACAAACATATATTGCTGTTCAGGTGGCAGAAGCACTCTGTTTTAAGCACACTATTCTAAGTGTATTCAGAATTCTCATATAAATACGTGTGTACACCATGTATTGTAGAGGTCCATGTTTAAGTCATACAAGCAACTAATTTGTATGAATCAACATACGGTATAGAAATTAAATTAGGCTAACGTTTACACAAATAATATTAATATTACAAATCGTTCTACAGGGTTTCGGTCTTCCGGGGCGAGAACTTTTTATTTAATTTGGAAAGAAATCGTTTCATTTTGGTTTTGAGTTTCAGAAACGTGGTAGTCCACAGAAATTGATTTCAGTTGCCAGCTTCCAAGCAACGAAGATCCAGATTTAAAAGCTCTTGTTAAACGGAACGAAATTCATCGTCATTCGAGTACCATTTTATTAACAGGTTTGGGCAATTGTTTCTATAGCCTGCTCGTACAATTTTTTCAGGTGATGAATTGTTTGACGACTACAACAATGCTTGTCTTGCTCGGGAAAAACAATTGAAAGAAACAAATGCTTATGTTGAAATGTACCGTGCAAGAGTCGCAAGCTCGAAGTTACATTCAACCTGGTAAAGTTTTCAATCTCTTTGAGAATCCAAAATAAACTGTTGGGGCGGAACTTGAAGATGAAGTTACTGAACTTGACAATGAACTGTTTCAGAATGTGTGTAATAGTGAGAATTATTGACTACTATTACTTTCATCTTCCTGGAACAAATTAATAGACATTCGACTTGGCATAAGAACGTTGGTAAAGGGAGGGGCTGAAGTTGGCAAAACATTTATATTAAATCATTAAAATAACGTGCCAAAGATGCTATGGTAAGAGAGTTGTCAAAGTTACTCCTTTGAGTGGAGTAGCGGCCCAACTAATTGGTGAACATCGATGCACACACTATTTAAATTACCAGTTTAGAAAGAGGAAATAATGCTTGGGAAATTTGGCAACAACTCAATTGTAACTCATGCGGTATCAGTGTATGATTATTAAATTCCTTTTTATTGATGGAATTTCCTTGGTTACATACGAAAGTTGATTGATTCTAGACTGCGATAACTGGAAAAAGAAGAAGAAGCACTTATTTGTGGAGACTTATGGATTGACAGAGAACATGCGAAAAGGTTTATTTTAAACATTTTGATGTGATATTTTATTTTATTGATGTCAAAAGTGTTAACAGAGAAATCTGAATATTTTAGAGATGTACATAAACACAGCCCCCATTGAATAGTGCAGAGCCCAAGAAGTGAGAATTTTTTTAAATTCGGGTTCTGGTTGGACTATTGAATACAACAAAAATACCAAAAATATGAACATGGACATAATTGTGTCAGGCAATAGAACTGGAAATTGTTATTGGAGCTAGAGTCATCATTCTAATATTAACATAGACCAAGGACTTCTGAATTGTGCAATCGGCACTATCACTGACTTTGTTTGACCTTTATTTCCTCATGATCAGATATACGATTCCGATGTTACATCTGTTCCTATTGACTTTGGCAAAGATGGAATTCACTTGATAAACCCTAAATCCATACAATTTCCAGCACTAAGCTATGGAACACAGCTTTCAATAAGACTGTCTAGTACAGTATATGAAATGCAAGGATGCACAGTTGACCGTGCCCGTTACATGTCTCGGATGCATTACAATTTGAAAAAATTACCTCGATTGCTTAAAAATATCTGATGACGCAATGAAAAAGACGCCGGACCTTTCCGAATAAATTGTCGTATCCTTATACTACAACCCCCATTAAACAAAAATCACTGAATGTTATTCAATATATTTTAGAATTTAAATGTTAATATTAAATTTGTTAGTTACTTTATTTTAGTTTTCAACAAAGTAATATAAATTTGTGTCTTAATCTTCTATACGTTTGAAATAATGTGTGTTTCTAAATTTTAAGGCCGGACTGAAAATAAGAACATAATTATATAAAAAATATTTTTAAACATGCTTTAAAATGTACTAGAAACGACAAAAATAATTTCCCCTGCATCAAACAGACTCGTAATTCTATTCAGATTGTATTAACAGCGACTAACATAGATATAAAAATATCTTGTAACATTCTAATTAAGAGCCTATTATTTACCTTTTTAGTGCAGTGTAATATCATGTTCAAAATCTTTTATTAATATAATTGATTATATTTCGTACTGCACACCGAAACGGTTACGTGACAAGCTTAATTGGAGTTTTAAATCATATGTTTGTAAGATTAAAAAATTGATCTTAAATTCTAAGCTATATTAAAATGATTTTATTTGAAAATAACAATACATTTCCATTTTTTTTTAAATTTGTGCTTTAGCCATAAATACCGTCCTGGCTTAACCTGTTGAATTAAATTGATGTAACATTATTAAAACATCATTATACTGTATATGACTGACTAATAATTGACAAACTAATTGCACTAAATATATACACTCAAGTGGTATCGCAATAATTATGACACTATCTTTGAGTATATTTGATACTTTAATTTGATTGCTAAATACAGTTTGAGCATTAACTTCACAGAAAACAAAAATACTTGTAAATTAATTATTTTACGTCTCGTTCGTCGTAGAAGTACATCAGTACTTACTCCCCTCTCCCAACCAGAGTGATGTGCCTGACCTTGCGTGAAGGTCAGGTGCAACTGAAGGAATTTTAGTAGGTGGGACACGGCTGGCGGACTCTACAGGCAGTCCACTTCTACTACAAGTGCAACTCGGGTATGTGCGCCGTCCTCTTGTCTATCAAGTCAATTACGCGACTAATAACACAAGAGTTGTTATGCATGTAGACACGAATTGTACATGCTACTAGCCGATTGGGTACACGTCATTCTCCAAGATTTTAAAACCTCTTTTTAATGTCAACCTAACTGAATGGGTTTAAAGGAACTGCCGTAATTAAATCCGTTGTGTTATTAATGGTCTTGAGGTGAACGGACAAAATTAGAGCTAGACTGCGTGAAGTTTGCCTAATTAACAATTCCACTTAACAACCGCATTAAAACCTGTTCAATTAGTAGCGGTCTGTAGGCGCCGTGCCGCACAACGCTTGCAGGTCTGGGCACAGGTTGTAGACGCTACTACCGTAGGTACGAGTGCATGTAGCCGTGCATTCATCCTCAGTAGAGACTGACCTACAGTCCTTGCGTTCGTTCCAACTCTTCACTTGGAGTTTGGCAACGCAGGGAGCTCGCTATCTGGCCCTGCCGCCAAAACGTGCACAATCTGATGATGACTCACAACTAGGTTTTTTAAACAAACACATTTTTTTTCAAAATGTAATCAAAACTGTCCGATTTGAATGATTTTTCATATTTATTATAATTAAAATTAATAAAACAATTAAGGGTTAGTAAAATAACTCCATGTTGCACTTTAATAAACATTAAAAATTCTCGCAAAAGAAATAAAATTGAAAGAACTTCCTTAGGCGAATCCTTGCCCATATTCATATATATTCAAATAACTTGCACCTGCGAATCCACGATGAGACGGAGGGTGCTAGCCATCGCTTTACTGTGTTGCCGATACTACTCTCACACTATACGAGTAGCTGTGCCATATGAACAATTACAGTGCATCTAATGTAGTATAGAAACTGATAGGTGAATACTTACCGATAAATTGTTCATGTCTCAGCTAAATTGAACCTGATGAGATAGTGATAATACCTACAACGAGTATTTTGTATTCTAGGTATCTCTGATGTCGACACGACCGAAAGAGTTGATTTTGAGCTTCTTCATTGTCTACTTATTTTGTATTTCTTCAGGCGAACATGACTCCAGTGTCCAGGAGTCAAGTCTGTGACAGCGTCAGATTCCAGATGCTGCAGTAAGAGGAAAGTGAACTAGACCCAAACTCAAACAAATTTTGTTTCCATTTTAAACAAAAAAGTATTAGTTCCCCTTTGATAAATAAATATATGAAAGCTTATACTTTATAAATATATGAAATATCTATATGGCGTTTGAAGAGTATGATGTTTTATGTTAGAGTGTAAAATTGCTCTGTATATTTTTACCGGTAGGAACGCTGTGTTGAAACTTCGCAATAAAAATTAATTGTTCAATTTCTCATTATACTCGTACAAACTTTTTAATCTAACTTTATTTTTCTAAATTATACTTCATTATAAGTATAAGAGTACTGACGTAACGATTGAGGAGTTCTTGTATAAAACTGATGAGCATACATAGACTTGAGTTTCGATATTTATGAACCCGCAATCAGACGTAACTGGTGCGGTTTGCATCACTACTGAAGCCAGGTTTGGGTTGATGATCGATAATGAAAAGGGTTCCGATCATTCGTCTAACTCTCATACAGTGGATGTGGGACGGGCTACCTCTCCCAACATTAGCTCCATGGTCATCTTGTTCTACCTGAAATTCTGATCTTGTAAATCTACCAACGAAAGTATCCGAGACTAGAGAACCGCATTCTAAACGACTATACATCTCAATCTTACACAATGAAAATTCACATAACTCTGTAGATGCCTAATGACGAAAGTATCCGAGACTAGAGAACCGCATTCTAAACGACTATACATCTCAATCTTACACAATGAAAATTCACATAACTCTGTAGATGCCTAATGACGAAAGCATCCGAGACTAGAGAACCGCATTCTAAACTACTATAAATCTCAATGTTGCACAATGAAAATTCACATAACTCTGTAGATGCCTAATGACGAAAGCATCCGAGACTAGAGAACCGCATTCTAAACGACTATACATCTCAATCTTGCACAATGAAAATTCATATAACTCTGAAGATGCCTAATGACAAAGGCATCCGAGATATGGAGTCCACACTCCGAGACGACCAGATAGGCTTACCGTAATCGTGCACTACAAAATTACATGCAACGTTTCTAGTCAAAATTACATTTGTCAAAAAAATAGTTTTACATACATTTTAAAATGTGCCCAAGCGTCTAAACGGCGCTCATTATCAATCAGGGCAACATTATAGTACGATTATTTTTAATTTTGTGGCAGTCCATACATTGCACATTTGTATTGAAATAATTACTGAACTTTATTGACATTGCCATGAACTCTCTTTGTGTGATTGTGTTGTCAATGGCGTCCCGCATTACTGTTGAACAATTTTTACCACAGCGTCGCGTCTGTTAATGCCCCGGTACAAGGTTAGTTCAACTCAGAATGGGCGCTGAAGCGATTTTTGCAGTAGTGGCTTTTAAATAATGTTGTATACTCTTTTAACTTTTGCGGCACATGGGAGACATATGCCTGGATTAAATACAGTATAGTTTCACTATTCCGTCTTATATTTTAATGAGTTAAAAACTAATAAACATCATTTCATGAGCTTGAGAAGTACAAATTCACTCTATACCACTCTCTAGCTATTTTTGCTGCTTCAAATAATTAAAACATACGTTTTGTTTTAACATCTTTATTTTGACGCCCCACTGATTTTCTGACGCCCAATAATATCGTAAATGGCATTTAGCAGCTTCTGACTCACAGTTCAAGAAATAAAAGTATTTGACCCTCTTCAGGATCAATAAATAAAGTCGATGGAAAATATTATAGTATGAATGTGCTCCCCATTTCACAGCAGTCATCTTTTACAACTTCTACACGTAATATTAATGAAACCACTGAGTGTGGTTTACGACCCGGACGTATCCTGGTTGCTGAGGTCAAATCTAAGCGAGGATGTTTTCAAATATTAATAGCAAAGTTATGAGAAAATAACTTTGTAAGAACAAATACTTACTCGTAGTATGTTTTGTATATGGAATGTTATAATGAATTCAGCAAATTTTCCGTTTGTCACGTAAACCAAGGGGTTTAGGTTGTAAACTAAAGGATATGTGTGCTTCAGTTACTCACAGTACTTATGACAACCCTGCTGACCCACCCTAAATTGCTCCTGTCTCTAGTATGTCCCTAACCTGCTATGGCATCTGTCACAGCCCGACTTGCATATGCTGTATTTGACACATGTCAGGCGGCCGCTATATTCAGCACCACCCGGAAGTTAGCTAGTTACCGATTCATTCTAGTGTGCTGCTGTCTCTGGTATGTCCCAGCCTGATACTGCCTCTGTCAAATGGCATCACCTCCTTCTGGGCTACATCACCTTCCGATAAATCTTATACTACATTTCGGACACCCTGGTCACTGTACGTCGTAATCCAGAGCTAATGTTATTTTAGATACAGGTTTCAACAAATATTACAAACATGACCACACAATGTAGGTTATTAATTCCTGAAGAAAGTGTGGGCACAACAATATCTGGACATCAACTGATTATTGTTTAACTCCTCTTGCATCAGTATCTGGCCATGAATAAATAAACTGCTGGTGAGTCTCCTCACTCGGGAGCTTACGACCGAAAAGATTTTCCACTACGAAAACTAACGTGTCTTGTGCTTGAACTCTCTCGTCGCTAGAATACTTTACGCGAAACATCTTAAATAGTTGTATATAAGTATATCTTAGATAATCTGGTTGATTCCTCTGAGCAATTGCTAATACCCCTAATGTGTAATTTAATTATACTTTAGTAATATATAATTAGTAAAGTATAATTATATGCGGTACGTTTTTAATATCTTTGGGTGCAAACAGGGATACCAGCCTGAAGGACAAATCATAGTTAGGCCTGCCCAAATTTTGAACAAATTTTATTCCTTCCTTCTAAAACTGACCCCTGGAACGTTTGCCATCCAATCATGAGTAAGTTGGAGGTCGTGTTGAAACGCGACCCTAATGTTCCTTTCGCACCGAAACACATTACACAACTTGGCACCTGGACAGATATGATAAAAGCAATTTTTTAAATTTTAGATATCTTATCTTCCCTTTGCACTTAGCATAAAGCGAATGATACTTTTTTCCCGACCATTACTGTCGTGCACCCATTACTCCTATTCTCCTTTAATTTTAGAGGTGGTGTACCTTTTCGAGTTCTATATCCTATGGAGGTCACCCACCATCATCAAAGAAAGACACGGAGAAAACGAACAACATTTAAGATAAACATATTTGAGTAACCTGGAGTTAAATGTTCCTAGCGAGAGACTACTTCTAAAAGCTAGTAAAGAGCGATTTATTGAAGATAAACGTATTAATTGGAACACATCATTTCAACTCTACGAGGAACGATCTAAGAATAATCTGGGTAATACTCGAATAAATCGAGAATTGAGAAGTCAGTAAAGTGATTTCACTCGCATACTTACGCTAAATACCTATCTGAATTTCCACAATTATTGAATTTACAGGAATTGTAAATTGTGATTCTCGATATATGAGACCTTCAAGTACCGATGCCTGTTTAAATACAGTGGTACGTCCAGCACACGAGGGACTGAACATTTACTTTAATTGTTGGATTGCCTCCATTTATCCGATATAAAATGCATTGTGTGGTGGACTCGCAGAACTCATTTATAGGGTATTCGAAACGTGAGACCTGCCCTCTAAAGCTTATGCATAAACCATAACCTGCCAAATGAAAGTAATACAATTTTTGACGAGCTTCTGACTCGTCAAAAATTCCAACCTGTTTTGAAAATGGAATTAAAAAACCCCTTGACGCTTAGATTCAAGGAAGACATTGCATTATGAGTAAAGGGATTTTATATGAAATATTGCCCGAAAATGGAATCGGAAGATTCAATGGTACAGTTGACCCTATTCTATATTATCCTTAACTAAACAAACTGATTGAAGCCATGTAATTCCACAATTTGCTTAATAACTGCAAATAGAATCCATCTTTGAACGGTTACCATTTCCATCCCAGTTATCAGTTTTAGGTTGGGTTTACGGCATTTTACTCTACTAATAAATAACTTTAATTTCATGTCCATATCATTTATGATTTTCTTCTGACTCTAGTGGGTCGTCCCTAGTATAATAAGAAAACTGATATGTGCTTAAAAAAGGTACATTTTAGGTATAGTACTAATGTACCTAGTACAATGTTTAGTTGCTTTATCTGCAATAGTTCAAAAAATAAAATGCTGTTCCCGGACTTAATTTGTCTCACTCTATTCTGAATCAATTTGGTAGATTTTCAAAATCGACAATTTCCATTGGCTTGGAGACTATATTTATACAGCTAATGTTTTTTTCTGATAAGATAAGACATAATATACATATGTAAGCGGTTACCTATTTTAAAGTATAAGGATGCGCCTGAAAGAGTTGAGAATAGTTGACCTATGGATATGAATAACCAAAGACCTATGGATATGAATAACCAAAGACCTATGGTTGCGAATAGCCGAAGACCTATGGTTGTGAATAGTCGAAGACCTATGGCATGGTATGTATGACTAAACATCTGATGCAATTTGACTTGTGATTTCGTACTTAGCTGATGCAAAATCGATGTAGTCAATCCCCCTCCTACTCGAATATAGGGTACAACACAGGGGAGGGGAATACAACAAGGGACGTGTTACACCCCAACATTGGAAAGGTTGATGGGGTAGGGTGACGACGTAGATCCGTATTCGTCTTATAGCATTGCGGTTTAATTTGTGTACTGATGATTCAAATGTTAAATAACTAAGAATATTTGCCATATTTGCCACGACCACATCAAGTATTTCTGACAGATGTATATAGCGCAATATAAATGTTCGAGACTAGTATTTTATAATAGGTGGCAGTTTATATTCTTAAATATGTGTTACTAAAACTGTGTTGTATAAGCGTGTACTCGAATATTTACTTTGAAAGGTAGTAAATCAATTTATTTCAAATGTAGTTTAGCATTATTCTTGTCGTAATATTTTCACATAGATAACCATTCTATACAACTCGTACTTCCTAAATTCATGATTCTGACATAATACTCTTTGTTTGGTTAAGTGTAATTTGACACAGGTATTGATATTCACCAATATCAAGCAATATGAAAATATCGATACAGACAAAAATCATCGTAGGTCGGTCATAGGAGGTAAGGTTAAAAACTTAGAGTGGAAAAATGGTTAATATAACTTACAATGATTAAAAATGGATGTAAAATTTTGCTGAAGTAAAACGATCTTGAGCTTTATGGTTTTATCCTCGTAATTGATATTACGAGGATATGTTAAAATTAAAACACTTTATTGCTCTTGTTTTCTGTCGTAGAATTATGAAAGGTGTGAGTTTTACAAATATGATTAACACGCATAATAGCTACAATGTTCGATGTAGTTTCTCTTGTATAGTGAATACATTTGGAATATTTAATTGCCAAGGTTCAAAAATTTGGTTTTTTCTGAATAACTAAAAAACATCGAAAGACTCGGTTGTATTAAAATGCGTTTAACCCGATATGCAACCATCAGAAATCCAAGGCTCTTAAATTAGACTCCGCTAAAGTTTTCTGTATTTAAATAGCAACAGAATGATGTAAAGGCCATCTTACTGTGTTAAAGATTTAACTGGGGGATCTTTAGTATTGTCGTGCTTTCCGAAGATCACCAGAGTGGTAAGAAAAGATTCTAGGTATCTTGCACTGAGGTGTCCTATTAGCTTCTGGATCAGTATGGTCGAACAGAAAAACAAAGGTGCAACATTTTGTGTCCACCTTGGTGTAGAGCTTCCACTTTCTCGCGTCAAACATGGAGTTATGACAGCCATACGTGAAGAAAATCGAGACCGAAACACGTTCCGAGGCCCTGGAGGGAACTTTATAAGGATTACCATGGAGGCTCTAAGGGTGTCCTTTCTGTCATAAACTATCAGCTCACCACCACCATCCAGTGGCCTGAGACCACCAACGGTGGTAGCTCCTCTTTCCAAATAGGAACCCGAGAAAGAAAGACAAATCTGAGCCGTCAGTCAGCGTGACCAACTTGTCCATAAGAGCATCTTCGATCTTCTCTCTTTGCTCCTGGGTAAGCCTAATGTTGGGATATTCTTTCAAAGCTACTTCTATCTTGAAGCGTAGAAGTAGAAGCATTAGGTGCTGGTTCATCTTGGACTAGTCGAGGTTATTTAATAATATTAGCCTGGTCAGTACAGGGGAGTGTAGAAGTAAGTATCAGATCTAGTTCGCTTCTGACGTTCCAAACCTGCAGGAACCGGAGGAACTTACTGAAAGCTCTACTGTACTTTTATGTGGTGGCCTTTCATTGATTTATACTTCGTTTCAAAGAACTTCATGGGATACCATTTGATGCCTTAGGAAGTGAGCCTTTCCTTGATGGCTCTCTTCCTATGGCTGGTACAAATCCTTTGCTTCTTCACTCTAAGCATTTTTCAAATCCTGTTGGGAGATGACTTTGGACCTTCATTATAGATCCTTCTCAGAAGGATCCATAATCAAGGCTTTGCATGAGGGCATGCTGCTCCTCCTTCTCGGCGAGAATGTCTATGTTTTCTGATACACGAGTCTTGGTCAAGTGCAGAAACTCAGTGACAGAAGGAGGAGTACCGATGTAAGTTGTAGAGTTCTCAGGTTCAGAACCAGTGTATCCCTTTTTAAAGAAGAAGGTTAAATAATTTTTTTATTGTTTCTTCCATAATATTTCCACGAGTAGCTAGAGATATACTGTCCCTGTCCAGAGTCCCGCATTGTTGGATAAGACTGATATTACACCAGGAGGTCGCCCAGTATCCCGGAGGCTCCGTGCACGATGCCCCATGTCATATACCCCCTTGGCACGGGTGGCATCACACCGTAGGGAATAGAGGGAAAAGAGGAAGAAGGCAAACAGGTTTAGGATCAGGAATGGGTATTGCCCCTGCGCACTGTGGTTGTGCAACTGAGGGGAGGCAGTCATGGAACAATGATGTATGGTACCCTCGCTCACTGGATTAACCAGCGATACGTTCCCAGTTATTCGCTTCCTACGACAAGCACTCGTGATGCATCTATGTATCTGATTCTTATCATACATTAATCTTATCAATAAAAATGAATCGCTAAACGTGTTGCTAAGCGCTATTCTCGAAAACTGCTGGACCAATTTGGCTAAATCTTTTTTTATATTCGTTGAAGTCCGACGAAGGTTTTTTTGAAGAGAAATGTTAGAAAAGTTCCCCAAAAACTTTAGAATTAGGAAAAAAAAATGACAATAATTAAGTTTCATAATCTAAATTTAATGCAACTGACACTCAACATCATCTGTTAACTCTGTTGTCTAAGTTGACTCATTTAAACTTTCTTCTTGTTCCCACGGAAGTGCATCAAGGAGGTTGAAGTGTTTGTTTAGTTTTAATTTTATAAAATATTAAGTACACAATGCAGGTATACATGCAGCTACATTGTATCTAGTTTATAGCTTGATCAGTAGTGTAATACAGATAACCAAGACAATTAACCCTATAACTTTCATTCCAGATTGTCAGTGACGAATTAAAAACATCAAATGCATCGGAAATACTATAAAACACTGTTATAAAACCTACCTTAGTGAGCAAAGCTGTGAATATTTGCACACGAGGTACTCAAACACACCTTGTACATGTTGGCTTCATTGACATTGTGATATGGCATTTTTACAGTAGCTTAAGGGAAAACGGAGGAATGAAAACAAACACTCAACAATGAGCCATTCTTTCCCAAAATACAGTCCGAACACAAAAAGATGGTTGTGACTCAAAACCTATTATAAAATATCATTTTGAAATTTTGCATTTTGTAAGGATTTCCCCCTATTGCCGGAAGTAAATATTGTTTAGCCATAGTAGGCTTCTTAGTTCTAAGTATACAATATGTTTTCTTCGGGACAACAATGGAAGCTCAACTATGACACTGGAAATATATTAGATTAGAAGTACGATTACAAAAGCCGGATATAAGCGTTTGTTTTACAAAGTAGGCTAGGTGTCTAAGACCTATATATACTTAATAGATCACGGCAACAAGCTTAACTTAGCTGTGGCGTCGTAATCTAATTCATTCGACATAGAAATGCTCTTCACACGGAAAACCTGATATAAGAGTCAATCCCTTTAACCTCTGACCGTCTAACAATGAACACTAAAATAATATGTAAGTGAGGTATACCCTACTTACTAATACATTATGAAGAGATTGTTTATTAGAGATAACGATAAATGGATACCTAGTATCAGCTCTTATAATACAAAGTTCTTATTTTTAGGTTCGACTTTGGACTTTACTTGATGTATGTACATCTTACATTACACTTTAAAACGATGTACATGTAGGCTTCAGGTATGCCTGTGGTTTAGTTTTTGGCTCAACTTCTTGTATACCTACTATACTAAATTTAAAAAGAAAGATTGCATTATGAAATCATTTAGTTTTTTCTTTCCAGAATATATACAAGACTTGTTTAATATTTAGATATCTACTTTACATTTTATCATTCTCAAACCTGTTGGAAAGTAAGCATGTTATAAAAATAAACCCCTCAATACTTTAATTTAGCCTATTATCGAGAAAACAAATCAACATCATTCGGTTATCCCGTCTTGCCACTTTATTTAGAAGAGACACGAAATTATAATTAATTCTAATCAAATTAGGAAGACTACGATGTTTTCCACGATAGTGTTACGAAAAACAAAACGAAATATGCGATGCGGCGGTCGAAATCCACTGAAACGTTTGATTCTTCAACTTTAATACAGGTTTTGCCTGACCCTAACACTGGATACAGAAGATTTATATATATATATATATATATATATATATATATATATATATATGTATAATATATTAATTAGGGATAACTATTTACCACGTGTTAATATGTCACATATTAAATTAAGTTACGACTATGCTGAAGTTTTTGTACAAATATATTTATTCTGCAGTCTTCTCCTTGCCATAGCACCATACTCTTATATCTAATATAATAACATTGGCTAACGCTCAGCCAAATTCCATGAAGAGACATGCGCCATAATCTACTTCAGTGCGAATATATACGTTCAAAAGAAACGGAGTAAAACTTACAAAAGTTAAATAATTACACTGTTATTTTTATCTTTTTGCTTTATTTATTTATTTAACCAGTACTTTGCCCTTGCTTTACTAGCTATTGATATAAATAAATAAACGTTTGATTTACAATAATTGCTATTGAGTTTATTTGTCACATACAGGGTTTCGTGGATTATACTGCCATGGGCACATAAAACAAATTATATCCAAGATAGGAAAAATTGAGATACATGTTAAATTTGTATTTATACAAAAATAGGTTTAAATTTTGAAAAATTTGGAATCATAAATTGGGTAGATCTTACTTGAGTTCAAATCCAGTTTTACTTTGTATGTTCCATTGATACTTATTTACCTTCCAATCATCCTTGTCGGCTTAGTGTAGATTTAATACTGGTAGTAGTAATCTTTGCAGATCTGAGAGTTCTGGTTGTCATCCAATATTCAAGTGTTCATCATCTAGTAAATGTCTTTTCTGTTCTTGGATTCAAAAATCTAGATTCACTAATTTAATACAAATAATAAAAAGTATTACTGTATTTAATAACTCAAATGTTTATTAACTTTGATGAGAAATGCTTCTTCTCAGTCTCCTATTAAGCCATCTTTCCAACAGAATAAAAATTCCATTATTGTAAAGTCACCAGCTGATCTAAATTCACTTTATAACTCCAGGTGTTGTAAACTTACTTTGCATAACAATCTCCTTGATATTAAGATTTTATTAAGAAATTATTATATATTTTTTTTATCTGATGATTCAATTTTACAATAGTTTATGTATTTCTATCTTATATATATGATAATTTGTTTTATGTTAATTTTAACTCAAAAATAGGTTGCTAGTTTTTATTAAATTTAAAATCTATTAATTTATATATGTTTATTGTAAGTTATCAAAATTGCATGGATGTATGTTCTTCTTCTTGTATGGATTCCTGTGTATGTGTGTACTTATGTGGTATAAACTCCTAAATTATCTATTAATCTTTTATAAACAAACATAAAATAATATGAACTATTAACTTTTCAAAACAAAACTGTAACAACACTGAAGTAGATTACTCGTAATTTACAACCAACAACTTTCTCCTTAGTATCAGCGACAACACTAACAGCCGAGGCTGTACTCGAAGAAAATCATGTAGGGCCTACATAACTTGTGAACTATATTTTTGTAAACGTCTTAATGAGACAAACGAAAATGACAAAATGTGCAGGGATTGAACACAAGTAATAGCATTAGGTGTTTTTTTTAATATCGATTTATGTTTATTTCAGACTTTTAAAACCTCATTATTAATGTTGTTTCTGTGACAACCCAAAACTGATGAGTTGATCGATTAAAAAAATGTATCAAGCCACAGTTTTATTTATCGATCAAATCACATTTTATAATAACATTGTTAGCTTTCGCATGGCAAGGACTTTTAACGATGTTTACAGTATGTATGTTAAATAAGTTAACTAACTGTACATACATTTATAAAACAAGGTCTGTCAGTTCTACACCATGTATCGCGTAACAGAGTTAACTGAGTTAACATAACAGAGCCCTGCGGACAGATAGAGACGGCCAATCGCAGAGAAATACTTTTTACATTCCCTCAGAAGACAAAAGAGAAATTTGGCAGCCTACTGAGTGATAATGTTAAATGACGCTCAGCAAAATTCCGTGGTTGGAGACGCACCATAATACGGCCCATTCTTGTCCATTTCAAAATGAAGATCCATACAAAATTAGAAGTCTAAAAAATTATGAAATACTTTTTTAGATACCTTGTTACATGATATATTTCATTGAGCTGCGTTTCATAGCAGTAAAAGTTCCCGCAAGCTGGGTACTACAACGTAAATGTGTGCTCGAAATTTTTCATCGAATATATATATATATATATATATATAATATATATATATATATATATATATATATATATATATATATATATATTTGTAAAATAACGCTTTATGCCAAATTCTAGTCTGTAGATCAATGTATACCCCACACTTTATTACATCTAGTTTACTTTTGAACTGTAAAACATTAGTCTTGAACATCGGTTTTCATAGGTTCAAAAACTGTGTTATTCTTGAAAAAATCAAATAAAATAAATAACAAGCGACTATCCGGTACCATTAACGCAATGTGTTTAAAGGACTTCTGGCACACTGTTGGACCAGAGACCTTGTTCCCGTTATGAGTCACCTCACTACACAGATACAAGCATTACACACGCTTTCACCAGCAGCTGTTCCCATCCACCAACCAGGGGCGTATATAAGAGGGGGCTCATGGGGCTCAGTAAAAGTATTAACCGCATATTGTTGGAACAAAGATTTTATTCCCGTTATGAGTCACCTCACTGCACAGATACAAGCATTACACACGGTTTCACCAGCAGCTGTTCCCATCCACCAACCAGGGGCGTATTTAAGAGGGGGTTCATGGGGCTCAGTAAAGTATTAACCGCATATTGTTGGAACAAAGATTTTATTCCCGTTATGAGTCACCTCATTACACAGATACGAGCATTACACACGGTTTCACCAGCAGCTGTTCCCATCCACCAACCAGGGGCGTATTTAAGAGGGGGCTCATGGGGCTCAGTAAAACACTAACCTCATATTGTTGGAACATAGATTTTATTCCCGTTATGAGTCACCTCACTGCACAGATACAAGCATTACACACGGTTTCACCAGCAGCTGTTCCCATCCACCAACCAGGGGCGTATATAAGAGGGGGCTCATGGGGCTCAGTAAAACACTAACCTCATATTGTTGGAACATAGATTTTTTTCCCGTTATGAGTCACCCCACTGCACAGATACAAGCATTACACACGCTTTCACCAGCAGCTGTTCCCATCCACCAACCAGGGGCGTATGTAAGAGAGGTCTCATGGGGCTCAGTAAAGTACTAACCGCATATTGTTGGAACATAGATTTTATTCCCGTTATGAGTCACCTCACTACACAGATACAAGCATTACACACGCTTTCACCAGCAGCTGTACCCATCCACCAACCAGGGGCGTATATAAGAGAGGGCTCATGGGGCTCAGTAAAACACTAACCTCATATTGTTGTAACATAGATTTTTTTCCCGTTATGAGTCACCTCACTACACAGATACGAGCATTACACACGGTTTCACCAGCAGCTGTTCCCATCCACCAACCAGGGGCGTATTTAAGAGGGGGCTCATGGGGCTCAGTAAAACACTCTCATATTGTTGGAACATAGATTTTATTCCCGTTATGAGTCACCTCACTGCACAGATACAAGCATTACACACGGTTTCACCAGCAGCTGTTCCCATGCACCAACCAGGGGCGTATATAAGAGGGGGCTCATGGGGCTCAGTAAAACACTAACCTCATATTGTTGGAACAAAGATTTTATTCCTGTTATGAGTCACCTCACTGCATAGATACTACTAGTATTTACACATTTAAATGCACTTTCACTAGCAGCTGTTCCCTTTTAACAAGTTTACCCATATAAAGAACTTTCACGTGGCATATACTGATACGGGATTCAGGAACGGGACACTGCTCCCGCCTATCTTATTTCGTTAAAACATAACTTTTTACGTTGAGTCATAATACTTTTCACTATTTTATATTTGCTAAACACTGTCTGTTATTAGTTTATTATCTAAGTGAACAAATGCCGCAGATATATTGAATCAATATGATTTAATATTTGAGAACGCATTTTATTCTACCGATCAAATTACGTAGTGCTAAAACATGTAAAATTCGTCACCCTACCGTTGGAAAAGTAAAATAAAAGCATGGAAACTCTTTTCCATAGTCATCTACTATGCTTAAATTACTTAAACACTAATATTGTAAATAATATTTATATTCTTGTATCTAAAGAATTATAGTGTAAAGTATGTGTTAAGACTTTTTGGTCAATTAAAATCTAGTTTCCAGTTTAAAATTTTAATAGGCTACTCATTACTAAATGTATAAAAGAAAGTTTGTCGAACGATCTCTATATAGAAAAAAACAAGTGACCGGTTGTAGTAACCCTTATTGTTTATTCTGGCACCGTACGGAATTTAAAATCAAAAGGAAATCATAAAACCCAACCCTTCAGATTTATTATACAGATAATTGGGATATACAAAGACTGTGATGTGTCTAGTGATAGCGACCGGCACGTGTTTCCGGGGCCTCAAGGACACGAACATGTTCTCTAGACATGTCAGAGAGCGAGGTTGGCGGTAATGCGGGGATTAGCGGGTGTGTTTCTCATCACTGACAGAAGGTTACAGCTGATTTTGCCTATTTTTACTATGTATAGACATAGCAGAGTACAACAGAGGCCGCGTACCAAGGTCTGTGGTACAGTGTAACGTCAGACCCTAAGTCTATTCTACTGGCAGTAATGCAGGTTAAGCGGGTGTGTTCTCATCACTGACAGAAGGTCACAGCTGATTTTTACTATTTTACTATGTATAGACAAAGCAGAGTACAACAGAGGCTGCGTTACCAAGGTCTGAGGTACAGTGTAACGTCAGACCCTAAGTCTATTCTACTGGCAGTAATGCAGGTTAAGCGGGTGTGTTCTCATCACTGACAGAAGGTCACAGCTGATTTTTACTATTTTACTATGTATAGACAAAGCAGAGTACAACAGAGGCTGCGTACCAAGGTCTGTGGTACAGTGTAACGTCAGACCCTAAGTCTATTCTACTGGCAGTAATGCAGGTTAAGCGGGTGTGTTCTCATCACTGACAGAAGGTCACAGCTGATTTTTACTATTTTACTATGTATAGACAAAGCAGAGTACAACAGAGGCTGCGTACCAAGGTCTGAGGTACAGTGTAACGTCAGACCCTAAGTCTATTCTACTGGCAGTAATGCAGGTTAAGCGGGTGTGTTCTCATCACTGACAGAAGGTCACAGCTGATTTTTACTATTTTACTATGTATAGACAAAGCAGAGTACAACAGAGGCTGCGTACCAAGGTCTGAGGTACAGTGTAACGTCAGACCCTAAGTCTATTCTACTGGACCAATAAACCTTACGACTCCCGGTTAGTTATTCTTGTTACATTTTATTGTTGAATAAAACTAAATGTCTGAAATACAACAAAGTGGGTACGTGTTAGTGAAATTAATAATTTAGATGGATCAAACTCTACACCCGATAACTCGAGAAAATTTGAACTATATGATTAATAAACGTAAATGTGAGCAAAGATTACAATCTATATATATAAAAATGAAATGTTTGTATGTTTGTCCTTTATGGAATCGTGAAACTATTGGACTGATCATGATGAAAATTTGTACGTATATGTATTTTTCCACGGAGAAGGTTTTAATAAGCTATGCCCATCCCTTTCCCGATTCAGGATTCCGCCCCACTGGTTACAAGAAATACCCATAAGAAATGCATTGCAGCAAACATATGTTAACGTCTTTTCAAATTTTTAATCAGCTGTTCTTTGTAAACTATATATTACACTTATAGTTTTAAAGCATAGAGTAAGCTTAAGAGAAACGACAAATTTTGTTTAAACTGTTTTTGCAATCACTGTTAAACATAGACTTTACTATCCAGGATAATACAATTCAAAATTTGACGTAAAAATTCACCTTTAACTGCAATATTTATTTCTTTGTTTGAAGGTTATTTTTGACGATGGAAGGATTGTGAAGGAAAACAGGATTTTTCCGGACATTTTGCCATCGTTAAGTGAAACAAGAAAACAGTAACACTACGTTTCGAGATCTGCAATCTGATCTCTTCTTCAGGTAAAGAACTAACCTAATACAATAATTACAAACTAGGTTAAAATAAACAAATCTTACTAAAGCGTTGTGGCACGCCTGAGTCAGGGAATCACAACCTACATGTTGTATGTCAACTTCACTAACACTAAAGACATGCACTTAATAAAAAAAAAAACCATACAAAACACCAATCATTAAACTAAAACTACGGAATACAGGTCACAATATGTCTTCAATCGTCTACTAACCATTTACGACTGACCAGAGGTCGGGTAGCCAATGGTAATCGTGACGGCCGGCTAAAACAAGATGGCGGAAATACAAGGGAAGGGGAACAGGAATGGGCCCTTTCGTTATTATTGGTTCATGCGAGATGAACTTCTTAAAACCATATTGTGACTCCGCATTGGTTTATTGCAAATATCCGATCCGTTTGATACTTTTGGTATTCTCTTTAGTTCATTTTTTAGAATTGGCAACCAAAGCGGCCTAATCTCGACTGATGGTTGACTGATTGGTTGGTCTGCCAATTTAATGTATGTTGCCTCAATTAATTTTCCTTTTGAAGAAATGTGGTTCCCGATGTATTATGTGGGCTTTCATCCCAATTCATATGATGGTCTTCGGACCAACAATGAACAATGGTGTGCAATTTTTGACTTTTCTGTGAAACCCTTTCTCTCGTGTTTTCTTTGTGTTCTTTTATCCTTATGTTTAGTGGTCTTTTTGTCTCGCCTATGTATTCCCTATTGCAGCTACATTTTATACTGTAAACACAGTTTTTGGAATCCTGTGTGCCATTTTTTGGTTTTGTTTTTACGAGACTTTGTCTAAGAGTGTTGTGTGTTTTAAACGCGGTTCTAATGTTTGTACTTTCTACCTACTCTTCTAATTTTCTCCGATAATCCCGGCACATAAGGGATTGACATAAACGCAAATTTATCACAATTCTGTTTTTCTGACTCAGGAATGATTCTTCTGGTTCGTTTGCACTTATTAATTACTAATTTGAGGGTATCCATTGCTTCTGAGATCCGATTCAATTTTCTTAAATTCTTCTTTTAGTCCATCTTTATCTGAGCACAAGCTCTTTGCTCTATCAAACAACGAGTAGGCTACTCCTTCTTTGACAGATTTTTGATGGTTGGATTGATAATTTAAATATTTTCCTGTGTGTGTTAATCTTTCGAAAAAACAGTTGTCTTAAGGACATCCCCTATCTCTTAATACACACACATCCAAAAAGGGAAGCTTGTTTTGGACTTCCACTTCCATTGTGAGGCGGATGGAAGGAGAAATACTATTAATGTGATTCAAAAAATTATTTAATTCAATGTCTCCATGAGAAAAAATAACAA
>NW_025776684.1:0-126422 GCF_021130785.1 Homalodisca vitripennis
ATAATAATAATGGTCACTTATTTCAATTTATTCCTACGATTTATACCCAATCTGAAGTTTATTCTCCACAAGTAACACGAAGAACGAAACAAATAAGGGGTCCACCCAAGCGGCCTAGAGTCGACCATCCCGAGACACAAAAAAACTGCCCTTCCATAATGGAGTTTTATTGATTTAAGAAACCAATAGAATTGAGCGAGGGCGGGGCCTGCGTTTTCTACGTTTCACTTATGCCTGGGTATCAGGAGGGCAGAGAAGGATAGAGGTTCTGTTAGCAGATCTTTGGAGATCACATGTTGGCGATCAACTGTCCCAATATCTGCCATACCGAAATTTTGCGTTTGTAAATGAGACTAGTATCAGGAGTGCAGGAAACTGTATTAGCAATGTTTCTTGTTATACTTACCGGGATTGCACTGGTTGAAGACTTACTTCTAGCCTAGCCGCGTAACAGGATGCGTAAAGATTAAATTTTCCCTCGTTATTTATTTTATAGCCATTGTTTTAATGAATCGTAGGTAATAATATTTTTAATGATTATTGATATAAATATGGTAATATTTCAACTGTCATTTAAGAAAAACAAATTTGAAATTAAAATTTTATACTTGTTCTTATTACGTACTGGTGACATTAAATTGTACCTCGGTAATAAATGACCTATGACCTGTAATAAATAAATGACAAAGTTTTATAATTATATTGTCTTTTTATAGATAATAAGATACATAAACAATATTATAAAAAGGGTAAACACCCTTTTAAAAGTAAAGTACATAAAACATCAGTGAAAAATATTTTATTTTTAAAATGCACAAATTAATCAGCCATACACAAGAGATAGCTCATATCTTTCGTTGTCCAATATTAAAAACAACGGTATTATTGTAACATATTATAGAATTTTGACAATTAATATTCCAAATATCAATTGTTTCAAGTTAACGTTAAGTACAGTTTTGTTAATATGTAATCAAGTAAAAATTAATTAAACGAAAGAAGTCGGTTAAAGAAAATAACTTTATTGACGGTTTAGCTAATATTATTGTTGCATAAATACTTATAGTGTTCTCTGTATTAATATCGTTGTTATCATACATGCATGCATTGCATCCTTTGTGGTTGCGTTTAATTTTATTTTTGAAGACGTACGCTATTAACACATTATTTAAAACGTCATCTTTTAGACCAACAGTAACGTAAAAATATGCATAGGATTAAAATTTAACTATTAGTTACTAGAAAGACCAAATATCTTTTCCAGTTATTGATAGGTAAATAAAACTATTAAATGTGAATTTTTAAATGGATGGACTCCAACAATGGGGTGTTCCCTTCATGTTATGTATGGTATTTTTAGTGTCTTTGAAGGGAAAAAATGCATCAACGAAAACATTCTTTCCTAGAATACATTCTTATATGTAACAGGACAGAGAGCTTTTTAGTCCTATGTGTTTATGTATTTATTTTCTTTTTTAGACACGCCAAGTTCTAAAAATGATACTGGAGATATCTTAGACCGGACGTAGATAATAATTGCCGAAGGTAAAAAGTTTTTGACTAGAGTGGGATTCCGAAACTGTTAGTCTATATGTATATTATTTTCTTGATCGAGGAATTGATACAGGTAAACTCTACTGTGGTGTCAGAAATGTAGTTGATTAGAACCTAAAATGTATGCTCCTCTCCGCGAACAATTTTAAAACAGTAAAAATTGTATTCAACCTATGATCACTCAACCATGGTCACTTAAATAAAAAGTGACGGATATTTATAAAACAAAAAATACAATGAAATAAAACAGTAATCTTTTAAAGAACACGTTACTTCGAACATGGGATAAGAAATTCACGGAAAAGTAAGATTATTTCACTATATACCGCGACAATTATCTGGTTATTCCTGTTGGATTTCCACCGGTCACGCGAGTTCCAGAAAAGTAACGGATTTAAATAAGACATACCGCCAAAATTAACGGATTATGACTTTTGTTACAGATACTTTCTGTTACAACCGTTAGTTTTATGGCATTGTTTTCATACGTAGTGATGTGTCAAAACAAAATCTCCAATGAACAGAGTCTCTAACAAAGGTTCAGGTATAGAAAACGATCGACGAGCAATGTAAAAAGAACATGATGGGCTTCCACATACTTATGCTACAACTCTAATAATAGCAACTTCATCATTTGTTGGTGTTTTAAAATGTATTGCACGTTGGCCCAGGGTAAGTTATCAGCTCTGATTACAATTCTTTTTTATCGAATGGCATGAGATGTAGAGTTGTTTTGAAAAATGTAACCAAGTTATTGCGTTGATGAAAGAAAGCGTGTAGTTGTTCTATAATGGATCTCTTTACTGATCTATTATCAATTTCTTGGGTTGAACTGTTGAACTGCCCATTAAATAAATTTTGCATCTAACATTGGCAACAATGTACCTGCTCGGTGATATATTTGGTCCTGTACCTGCAACTTAAATAAAATTAATTGTTACTCTTCCAAATACAATAAAATGTAATAAACCTAGCTATTGATGAGAAGTCTGTTTTCTATATTGCCTGTTGTTACCTTGAAAGTTGGCATGAAATTATACCGAACTACAATTATTGTCCCAAATACAGTCGTAAGGAAGAAGTAGTTACATTTTAGGATATTTTTTAAGAAATATATAGAATCTGTTCATGTGCCTGAAATAAATTAGTTTAATGGCTCTGGTGGCGGAATCAATGGTATTAATTTCGATTTCCCTTATGCAACATAATCGAGCTATTTTTCTGTATTTTAATGCTTACAGTGTGTACAAAATGAATTCATACATCCAATACCAATGCAATGGTAGTCACTGTATATAATTGAAACATTGAATCTGGAAGCGGTTCGATTAAAACTGTATTATTATCAGAGTGACGCGCTACACAGTTCTGTGATGTTCGATTCATTTCAAATTTATTTCCATCCTGACATTGCTGGACATTCCGAAGACGGACAATTTGCCGGATTTGAAGCATTTCTAATTCCTCGATGCAAATTATTCCTCCCGCGTCTTATTGGCTTCATAGTCTTGAAATAAAATATAAAACAACTCACATAGAATAAAGAAATCGAGGAGCGTGTTTGTTCATTGTGAAGCAACAATAATATTACAATCAACAAAATTACACAAAAATCAGATTTTTAAAAACATATGCTTTGCTATAGGCAGGCAGCCATAGCCAAAGCATAATCAAGAAATGTAGTGGAGCTTAATCATTGTTTTAAAACAGATAGTTATGTGGGTCAAACCAAACTATATAAGGCCCATCGGAATTAGTCTACGAGTATTATAAAACTCCTTATTTGAGTCACATATATCTTAGTCTTATTTTATCTGTGAACGTCTTACTTGGGCAATATAAACTCCAGTATCGTTGTAGACTAGAACACATATTTGTTTCTTATTGACGCGTTTGACTTTAATATTAAACTGACAAGTTTCTTAACCGTCAGCTATCACCAGTTTGGCTAAGAAGAATTATTTTTAGTTTTATCGATACTTATGGGCAATTTTTCTCTTCATAAGAGTTTTATTCTTAAATATTTTATATTGTTGATTTGGTTCGCGTGATTTGTAGTAATGCTCTCAGCATTTTCCATCTTTTCTTTTTGCCCGTGGTTTCACGCGACATTTCCTGCTGAATAACAGAGACGCCATGGGCATATAATATTTAAACGCGTACCAGACACTCCTGTGATGGTTACTCAAAACTATTCTAATGTGATCCAAGAAGTGGATGAAACAACTTTTATTTTGCCTCCTAGAAAATACATAGAATTAATATTTCAATATTCCATTTTATTTAAAAGTAAACCGTTGTTTCAGCCTAATTGTAACTTCATATGAAAATGATAATAACTGTCAAGTGCCATTTCACTTCAGATTTCGTTTCGTAAAGATTTTAATTATTTGCATGAATCTTCAATATGTTGGGCAGTTATTTTAGCCACTTATTGTTGTAAACCCTCCTCGGACTGCAACGAATATTAAAAAAACCATAATTAGCCCAATTGTTTTCAACCGTTCTCGAGATTAACGCTTACCAACACATAGAACTTGCTTCACAAAAAGGATGTATGTAATATATCGATATCTACACACTTCAACACAGTCTTATGAATATTGCAAGGCCAAATCCTGCTAAGGCCCAAGGCGGCCGACGCGACGTGCCGCTGGACAAAGGAAGGCCATCTGGAAGGGTTTATGGTCTTATTTTTTTCACCAGTAGAGATATCCTTCATAATTTATAAGGGTTGTGTCCCGAGTCAGCGAAAATAGACAGAAGGTCTCGGAAGCGCGCCCCTCCCAAACTCGGAGCAAAGCAAAAAAAACAATCACATGCCACTAGTGGGAAGAGAAACAAAGAGAGACAAGATTTCGAGTACATGAATTATAATTAATGAGGTGGCAAACATTTTTACACAAAATACAATTACTGCAGCACCACGGTGCACTGCGTAACTTAAAAACTAAATAACAACAATGAATAGAATTCCAATAATGACAATAACATAATAAATAGAAACAATAACATAATAAATAAATAATATAATATACTAAATAAATAATATAATATACTAAATAAATAATATAATATACTAAATAAATAATATAATATACTAAATAACATAATATCAGGTACGGCAGTAGTAAATATAAAATTTGTAACAGGTAATTTTTTTATGAACTGAGGGGAGGGAAAAGGTTGTAGAATTTCTAGGCCCACTATTTTTAAAAAGTAATTTTGTAAAAAGACAAAAATTCTTAAAAAGTAAAAGACAAAAATTGTCCAAACTGAGCCCCGGCTCAGATGCAGGTGTTCTTCTGTTGCTCCCGATCTACAAAAATTGGTCTTTCGCTTCATTTCCAGAATTTTTGAAACGTTACAATTATTAAAAATACAAGAACTCTTTACTGTCTTAGTTAGTAGGGTTTTCCTATCAACCAATTCATAAGTTCAAACCTACACTAAAGTACTCATTCCAAAATAAGAAGTAAAGAAATTTGTTAAACTTTTATTTATAGTTATCGAATTATTTATAGAATCGAATTTTTTTATATTTCGCCAACAATATTATGATCAATGTAAAGTCATCCAGAATTCTTAATACACATTACCAATTATTCAGGTATTCGCAATCTACACACGCGTGATGTTTGCCACGTGTCGTTTTTTTATTACCGGCTTTATATAGTTTCATGTTCACAAATTACAATCGTACACAGTTTTTTAAATAATATTTTATGTTCGCTAGGGATATATCTTTGCTACGTCACCGTTCATAGGACGATCTACTAGCACTGGTCAGAAGTAACATAGTCAATTTACATGCTCTTTATGACAAAGACATGTATAGCAAGCGTCGTATAATTTATTTTTGTTCTTATTCGCACCACATCAGAATCAAGAACCACACGTGTTACTGATCCGTTGCTCTCAAGGTAAAATTTTAGAGATGACTTCTTAGTCCTAACTTCACCTGATGAATTAAGACCTTTATTTGTTAATTTAACTAACCCAGTTTTCCGATTGGACGATCTCCCAGTTGCATGCAACAAAACTCGTTTACATTGTAAAATACGTGTGAACTTGAAACACTTTGTAGGCACGTTTTAAGTCCCATGGCCATTCCAATGACCATGGAATGACTAATAAAAATTTCCAAACTTTTAATTTATTTTGTCAACTAGTTTATAACATAAGCACCTGCCTTCAGGGACAGGTGCTATAAACCATGGTACTATGCATTCCGGTCGGTTAATTTACCTTGCCTCATACGAATTTATATCTCGGCCAACAATCAAGGCATACAATACAGAGTGCTTTTCCAAAATATAGAGATTGAGTAGATTCGGCAACAGTAGTTTTTTTCAAGACTCTGGAAATCAAATAAACGATTGCAAATTGCTCGTTTTTATCATTTTAAGCACTCAAAATTTGGTTATTTTGCACAAGCAAACCACACAAAAACTCCAGAGAGGTGGGAGTTCATCGGCCCATAATATGACATGATCAGATCCTGAGTAGGGTATTACAAGACTAATGCCTGAGGATATTTTTTCTCAAAATTGATACTTAGTGTCATTCAATGTCAGCCTTTGAAGGTTTATCATGAACTTTTCAAATGTCAAATTCTTTTTGTATGAAGTCTGTCCAAATGACGGCAAAATATGACGTTTCGGTCCTACAGAATGCAAGGTCAAGTTCATTCATACATTTTATTTAGATGTACTTAGAAGTACTTTTACAACTATAGTAAAGTAACATGTTACCAGAAGTGTAAATTCACCTATTACAATAAGATTAATTTTAACAACAAATTCTTTCAACGCGTTTTTTGTAAATAGTAAAAATTATTGTCAATTATACTGTAAAATAAAACAAACATCTGAGAACACAGGTAAGTAAAATACGGTTGCCTTATTACCTTATTCACTACCATGCGCCGTGACTACGGCGGACAATGCAGGGTAGCGTTTCTCACTCTGCCTTAATGGTGTTAATGGTCTCTACTCTCCTGATACTTGGGGGGTGTATCCGCAACGGTTTTGTCGAAACAGTTTCGACGGTGCAACTAACTGTTGTTTGCGCCTTGAAATTGTTGTGCCATGATGGCTGTTCTAATACTCAATAATAAAAATAAACAATAATTCTCTTTAATTTCTCTACTTCAATATTCTGATATTGATCAGAATCTTCCCAAAACGCCTAAAAATGATATAATGCTCGAATCTGGCTAATAATAATAATAATAATCAATCAATGATATTATGAAATTATATAAGTTTATAATAATTTTCTAACATTAGAATATTACTCCTAATATCTAAAAAATATCTTTGTAAACAATATTTACAGCAGTCGTTTCGTTGCACAACATAAATAGGTTATTGTTGGAAGTTACTCTTCAAAGGTCAAGTTGTCCATGTGAAACCCATTGAATTCTTTAAACTAATCCTGCAACAATGCGTGTTTGAAACAAAAAGTCATGGAAAATAACAATTTCGCAGGAAATTGCAGCCGTTTAAATTGAAAAGTGAAATGGGTCTGTAGAGATTAAAGGAATCCCAGTAATTCAAACAAACTTCTCCAAGAAACATTTGCGGCGCATTCGCTTTTTGAATCCAACGATAAAAAAACCATAATTGCTAAATTTGAGGATCTAAATGTATAAGGTATTAATTCCACTACTCGGTGGGTTTAACTTTAGTTAAAGACCGTTTAATCTTCGATTTCATTATTATACTTCACAACCAAGTGTGGTATGGCCCACTCGCGCAACCAAAACATGCGGGGCTTTTACACGTAGGCTAATACCTATCTACAAAAATATTTATCGCTTGCTTAAAGATAATTTGATCTAATAATCTTTACGCATCTTAATGCAGTGATAAGAATATGTTATTGATTTAAATAGTTTCGGAAATGTTCATAAAATGTAAACTTTTAAAAGAGGAAAATGTTTGTTGTACGTCATTATTTGGAGATAGATATATGCCACTGCAGACATTCTTTTAGGCCTATTTGAAACGTACAGTACTTTTTTGTACTTTAAGCCATAACGTTTAATCAGTATTGACAATGAAAGCGCCCAAAAACATCAACTTTCGCATTATACAAACTTATATCTAATTTCTATGATCACAATATTGATGTATCAAAGCTCCTTAACAAAACGCTTCGGAATCACTTTACAAAATTACAAAGGGTTCTACTTGAAAAAATTTCATATTTTGCCATATTTTACCTTGTAAAACGGCAGTTACGATAGTATTAATGATGTGACGTTTTAAAAACATCGATCCTTGACCTATACACTTTCACAAATACACAAATATTAATTTCAGAATTTGTGGTAGATATCAAGTTTGTGTTGAAGCTATTTCCATTATTTTGTGAATTATTTTTTTATGTAAATAGGCCTACATTCAAAATATCTTCTAATTTCCAATACCAACTCTTTGTGTGAAGGTTATTTTTGACGATGGAAGGATTGTGAAGGAAACAGGATTTTCCGGACATTTTCCATCGTTCAGTGAAACAACGATTTTAACCTAGTTTGTAATTATATACTAGGTTAGTTCTTTACCTGAAGAAGAGATCAGATTGCAGATCTCAAAACGTAGTGTTACTGATTTCTTGATACACTGAACGATGGCAAATGTCCGGAAAAATCCTTTTTTCCTTCACAATACCAACTTGTACTAAATACTCTGTATTACAAAACATCTTAAATTTTGTCCAAATAACATTAATCATGATATTAAAATATAAACATATGAGATTGTTTGGTTATAGACTACTTCTATTACTATCGTATTTCATTAATATTCTAATAACCTAGTTATTTTTTACTTTATATATAAAGATTCGCACTGTATAAAAATATCAAATGTAGACCACAACATTAAAAACTATTAAATTTACATTAAAAACAGTTACAAATGAAACCTTGTGTGATTGTACATATTTTATTTAGTTATATTTTCGGTACAGAAATAATATAAAACCTATGAGTAGTATGATTGATATTTATATATACCTAGCTGCTACGATCAAGGTATAATTTCAAATGTGTACAATTTAGAGCATTGTAATTTATTCTGGCTTAGAATTTTTGTGCCGTGTTTGGTTTTAGATTGTTTCCCCGGTGGAGAACATATAAAAGTCATACTCTTAGATAAAAATTTAGAATCATTTACCATTTGTGGTTTTTTTTAAATAAATTTGTTTTTAAAATTAGAACTCGTGTGCCCCGTTTAAATATTTTAAAATATATAAATGGAGATAATTTTTTTTTTATATTGTAATATTTGTTACAGTATCACGATAAGTTAGGCGTACAATTTTATACTTTTAATACTATGCGCAAGCTGCTCTGAACCCTTGTTTATTGTTTAATCTTTCCCTCAGTGAAGCATAGTATTTACAGTGTATACAGCTGAAATGTAATAATATTATCATAGTAAGAAAATAAACAAATATATTACTATGTATGGCATAGGCTGTTTTGTTATTGAAAATCCGTTTGTTCCAAATAGTTAATAATTATTCATGATGATTACAGATTTTATTTCGACCAAAAACATTAACTAAAAACTATAGAAAAGAAAGAGCATCCATACGGGTGGGGATTTCCAATATGAGACCTTGACCGGGGTAAAGGTGACCCTCATAATAATTTCGTTAGCCGACAATACAATTATTGGCAGGAGGCGGCGTTGATTTTTGTCTATCCACCTTCTGTGTCATCTGGCAAATGCATCAATGATCACAACAATGGTCACTGCAAGAAGTCAACGACCTGTCTGCCCTTCCGTCAGGGAGAGCTATTTGCGGTCACTTCCACCTCTTTGTATTGGTAAAGGGCAAGAGGCAGAAAATTGCGCTTTTATTGTAGTCTCCTCTGGGAGTCTTGTTATTTGTTTACGCCTCTTAGTAATTTTCACCAATTTTTATAACTTGAAGGAATCTACCTTAGAAGAGGAAAAACTACTCTCCGCACAGTCACTTGTATTACAAACAATTACTATAAATTAGCTTATATGATTTAATCTAATTTAATTGTAGAGATTAGTCTTGTTAAAAAATGTACAAATAATCAGTTTTAAAGTTTTAATTAACACACTAACTAGTAGAACTGCAATAATGGGAGTTGTATTAAACATTTCGTACTTTATTGCTTCGTTCTTACATTTAAAGCTAAGAATGCAAATGACTTCGTATTTTTATGTTGATAAAAAAAATGCGTTCCAGTTTTTTTGCCCTTTACCAAACTGCTATTTTGAACTTTGGGAGATAATTGTGATATTGAAACCGGCTCTTTGGAGTAACAGTACTCTGCTTCTGACTAATCAGAAGCAAAAAAAAAAAAATGTAGATTGTTTTATTTGTGACTGCGTGGCCTCCTTTACATCAGCTCACCTAGATCAATTATTGTTATTCACTTGTTAGTGTGTTATTTTGACTTTTTATAGTAGCATTTTACTTTAATAGTAGCAATCTGTACCGTTAGTTAGTTCCATTTTATATAATGCAAAATTTCACAATCTAGTTAGCCAGTACAACGTAATATTATTTTTTTCCAATGTTCCGGAACTAAATTATTGACGGACTAACTACCTAATTGGCACGCGTTTGAATATTTTATTGTAACCCTTCGTAGCAGGCCATCTACGTGACCGATTTCACCTCGCGCGCTATGTCCGTAAGTAAAATGTATATTTTCGTATTATTAAATTAGCCCTTTGATGCCAAACATATAAAAATGAATGTAACGTAAAGTTGTAAATAGAAAAGTAAATTACTCTTGAAGATCTTTTATTTGCTTGATTGAAATGGGTACACGTCCTTCTGACGAGCACGTTGTAGTGATAAGTTTTTTGTCTCATTAAATGGCTAATACCGTCGCGAATTTGTTTTAGGCGAGCTCAAGTATTATTTGAGTAGATGGCTACCACTTTCATATCTTCTACTCCTCTTCTAGTAATTAACGACTAGAAATAACCCTTCTTAGACTACAGCTTCAATGTCTCGTGCTAAGACGCCGACGCCCGGGTTTTGAGTCTACATATTGCGAAAGGAAGTAAAACCTTAAAGTTTCATAAACTAAAATATCGTAGGCATAATTCCATAGAACATTGGATATTTTATGCCCACCTATAAGATATACATTTTTAGTTTCTTGTACTCTAATTGGCAGCAACGTGGCAAGGCATACATTTAATTTACCAACTGAAAGTGGTGCTTGTAAGTTTCATTAATTAAATTGAACTTATAAGTAAACTTTGCAATTCGAGTATTTATTACTACGACCTCTGAAGTCACCACCCCCATGTGTTATCGTCATTCGGTACAAATGTTTTAGTTTCAAAATTGACGCCACCAAAATGAGTAGCGTTCATGATAGAGAGGACACTGATAAAAATAGCGTTCTATGTCCTTATTTATATCCTATGAGGTATTTTTGAAAACATAATTGGAATTTTAATTTGGATTATTAATCATTACATTTTGAACTTTATCTAGTTATGGAACAGAAGTAATTAGATCAAATACATTGAACTGTTATCAAATTATTCTCTTACATTAAAACCTTACAGGCACCTTCAACCAGATTAAGTGTGTTTTTGTAGCCTCAAGCTGTCTTTAGCAATATTAATAAAACTATTATCTATTCAAACTTTTATCAAAATGTTATTTATTTAATTTAACCATTATATTTTGTGATAAAATCCACAAGTAAACGTAATGAAATGAATGAAACACTACTTATTTTCATTATTAAATCTCAGGAGTTATTCAATTTATGGTACCAGTTAGTACCTAGTTATTTACTCCCCAATTTTACTCACACTTACCAGCCGTAAGATGACCCAATATTACTGCTTAGTTACATTATTCTTTGCGTCACTCAATGAGCATGTGAGTTATTATTCATTACTACTAGCTAATTAGAACGTGTTAGGGTTAACCAAATTCGTTTTGTGGTCCGTCCATCGTATAACAAATCTTGATAGAAAAGCTAAGTAAACTTAGTTTACAGATTTTTTAAATATTTTTATTGTTTATTCTTTTTACTGCGACGGAATACTCAGAATAGGTGACGTTAGGTGCAGGGGCCATTTCTTGTCATGATCCTTGAGGACGAATGTTATGCACCATATTTCCGTCACGATTCCTTAGAAGGAGAGAACAACTCTGTACGAGCCTTTCCAGTCAATTCCACAAAGAATTGACAAACCTTTTTAGTAAATTTAAAAGTTCCTTTGGCAAGAAATAAAAATTATTAATCAAATATATCAAAATAAAAAGCAGAGCTCTCTTCTAAAATAAAAAAAATAAAGTTTTAAAATAAAAATCAAATACCACAGGGCATAAAAAATAAAAAATGTTCACTTCTAAGTTCACTCAAAATTCAAAATAAAAATTTAAACTTCTCTGTCCACTAGTTGAACCTTAAACTTTCAAGTCTCTGCAATTCAGATTACAACTCTCTCAAACAATTAATGTTCAATTAATTTCCAATTAATAATTCACAATTAAACAGTTCCAATTAAATATTAATAAATTACTAAATTTCCAACTATCAATTAAAGTTATTAACAAAGTTCAATTTTAATTCACTTATCTTGCAAGCATAAACCAAATGTAACTTGTATGGTTCTATTATGCTCTATTGTTCCTCGAGAATAATTTATTCAGATTGCTCTGTAGTTTCTATGAATTTAATTTGTTCCTCAAAATCCCTGGCGGAAAAAAAATTAAGAAACACGGTGCACTGTAATCAACTTAATCACGAAAATAACCGAAAAAGGGCGAAAATTATGAGCGGGCGATTAAATACTCGTACTTCCCTTTCCAATCAACTTTGCAGGACATGCGCGGTGTTCTCTCATTGGTCCAGCTGTACACCAGGAGAACAATACTCGCAACAAGACAAGTTCTAATCAATTCAAGGCAGTCAACCTGCCTTCCTAACAATTTAAAACTACCAGTACTAACTTGCCAAAGGATTACATGTTCGTTTTACCCTGACTTTTCACAATCTCATATAAAATTAAATCCCAATATTTCGATCCCAACATTTTTTTTATTTAAGTTTTAATAAAAAATATAAACCAATGTAGCTTTTAAAACGCTACAATATCCATAGTACTTGTCGGGTCGGGAGTCACAGGTGTGCACTAAGGAGGTCTTTATTAATTCACAATATTTCCTGTGCTCCTATTCCGTAATAAATCCTATGTCCTGAAACTTTCTGTACATTTTCAGTACAATTTTATAGTGTTAGACAGTTTAATACAACTATATTGTTTTTTTAAGTAATGCATTAAATTTTATAAATGTGGTCGATGCTAAATACCACCCTTCATTATACTTATATGATTAGAAATTTCTCGCGTACAAGGTAGATGTAGTACAAAAGAATATTGATAACGATCAGCACTCATTTAAATTAAATCAATATTACAATCAGCAATTCTCTTTGTTGCTGATAAATAAGTTATGTAACAGTATGTCAGTGAAATTAATATCGCCTTTGTTAACTAGTGCAGCCAAGTATTTTGGGGAAATGTATAGTAGTATTGTTTTAAATTAATAGCACTGTCAGATATCTCACCTGAAGAATACAAAAAAAATAAAATTTATTTGTTGCTCCTCTAAGAATTGCAGTTATTTACAGTAGAAACATTGAGCAATTTTGTAATCTATCCCAAATAAATACGGCTGAAGAAATAAATGTGATAGCAAAAAGAGTGATATATTAAATTTATTTATGACTCAAAGAAATTTTATTATTAATAAAACATAATTTAAGATAATAATGTTTATTAATATTTTATCCTAATGAAATAGATAGTTTATAAGAATATAATATGTCACTTCATTCAGTCATCGTTTATGTAGGTAGTCTTACATACTGTAAAAAGTCGTATGTTTCTTTTGGACAATTTTTTAAGGCTAAGTTGAAAGGTCTTCGTAAAAGAAGAAGAACAAACGAAACTAAAGCTTTCTATCTTAACCCAGTACAAAATGGCAGCTAATTGAAATTAACTAAAACCTCATCGGGGCAAAACATGAACATCCACATTCAGAAAGTAAATAACTTCAACAGACAACCATATTCCTTATATTATTATCGTGATGATGCAACGCTATGAACCCAGTGAGATCTTATGATGAAGTAAGGAATTTATTTAATGACACTTATCCCAATTGAAACCCTGTATCTAAATCAGGACGTAAAAAAGTCCAATGTTTCCAGAAAACAGACAGCGTTTAAAAAACTGCCCTAAGTTAGTACGACTAAAATTGGCTACAAACTAAGTAAGGACGGTTTTTATCGTAGAGTAGAATTATGATAATACAATAGGAATTAACAACATTGCTTTCTCAGATGAAGCAACTTTCATGTTAAACAGTAACGTTAAGATGGTGTAAAATTTTATAACCACGAATCCTAATCCGTATTCAGGACCAGCATATATAGTATCAACAGTATTTTCAAAATAATAACTGATTTCAAGATACATATAGACAATTATATATAAGATTTATACTTATATTTTTAGAATAATGAATAAAGTGGAGGAACCTTAAGTTTTAGACAGAATACCGTGTTTTTCTCAATCTTTAGTTAGCTTATTTCAATCCACAATAACATAAAATATTTATTTTTTTACTTAAATAAATGTATGAATACTGTCCAAGTAGTAAAAATTTATTTCAGTATTTAATTGAAATGTTTGGCGCATGAGAGACAATGCCGGTATTCGGCCCCGTCAGGGATCTTGTTTATAAACAAAATTGTAGCCTATAGTCAGGAAATTTTTATGAATATTTATTTCTACATAGGCCAAATCGAGTTCGTTCGATAATACTGTATGTCACTCCGTGGAGTATGGCTGAACGTTTGTGAACACTGTCTGGAAACAATGCACATAGGTGTTATTGGTAAACATCATGGCTACAAAAAAATTGCAGAATAATTTAGTAAACACAATGAGTACACTCCTGTGGGCTTTCAACAGCAAGATATCTTCAGAAATATATCATGTGTTAAGTTTGAATTCGGCGTAAAAAGCATTTTCACGTAGAAATGAATGAGTTCTATGGTGGTGTATGTCCATCCATGGTATTTGGGTAAGCGCCATTGAAGTCTGTTGCTCAGTAGGCGGACACAATTTCACTTTTTCCAACTGGGTGGTAGTAAACATTTCTTTCCTATAGAGTTGGCTGGCTATCTGCCCATAAGACATCTAAAGAATGAAACGAGCCATTATTTTAAAACTTTGCGAAACCTAAGCGAAACATGCAATGCCAATAGTTGTATAGCATACTCCTTAGTAGACTATGAAGTGTGCAATAGATGACAAACTAAGCACTCAAACAGTAAGTTAAGAGTTAATATTGTGACTAGTATGGAAAAAGAAAGAATAAAAATACTACAGATTTGTTTTCAGATTTAAATGTGAACTGTATAAATATGCATTGACCAAATAGAAAAGTTGGAGAACGTGATGTGTGTAGCACAGTTATGGCTTGATCAGTTAACGGTATGCGATATGTCACGTAACTACAGATGAACCACAACCTCGTTACCTAGATTATGTAATACTTGTGGAATATCGTGTCTTGCATTAGTATAATACAACGTGATGTGTGTAGCACAGTTATGGCTTGATCAGTTAACGGTATGCGATATGTCACGTAACTACAGATGAACCACAACCTCGTTACCTAGATTATGTAATACTTGTGGAATATCGTGTCTTGCATTAGTATAATACAACGTGATGTGTGTAGCACAGTTATGGCTTGATCAGTTAACGGTATGCGATATGTCACGTAACTACAGATGAACCACAACCTCGTTACCTAGATTATGTAATACTTGTGGAATATCGTGTCTTGCATTAGTATAATACAACGTGATGTGTGTAGCACAAGTTATGGCTTGATCAGTTAACGGTATGCGATATGTCACGTAACTACAGATGAACCACAACCTCGTTACCTAGATTATGTAACACTTGTGGAATATCGTGTCTTGCATTAGTATAATACAACGTGATGTGTGTAGCACAGTTATGGCTTGATCAGTTGACGGTATGCGATATGTCACGTAACTACAGATGAACCACAACCTCGTTACCTAGATTATGTAATACTTGTGGAATATCGTGTCTTGCATTAGTATAATACAACGTGATGTGTGTAGCACAGTTATGGCTTGATCAGTTAACGGTATGCGATATGTCACGTAACTACAGATGAACCACAACCTCGTTACCTAGATTATGTAATACTTGTGGAATATCGTGTCTTGCATTAGTATAATACAACTTGAAGTGGGTAGTACAGTTATGGCTTGATCAGTTAACGGTATGCGATATGTCACGTAACTACAGATGAACCACAACCTCGTTACCTAGATTATGTAATACTTGTGGAATATCGTGTCTTGCATTAGTATGCGATAACACATATAGTTTAGACACCTTCTGTATAACCAAGAGAGGTCCTCAAATACATAAGATATTACGAAAGGAGATAAGCATGTTCTATATAAGTAGAGTAATGTAAGAATACGTAATTAATGTAATATAGGATATCATAGTAATTAATGTTAAAATCCTTTGCCAAATTTAATGGTTTTATTAAATGTTTTATTATAAAATATTCATTTAGAATTATTACCAAGCTATTGTCAATTTATAAGTATTCTAAAAGTTCTCATTCTATTCCAGAGGTTATTAGTAAATAGCAGATAACTTTTGAAGAAACATATACGTACTAATTTATTTTTTGTATAGGGATATTCCATCAGTAACACACAAAAAATATATGTTTTTATACTCATTAAAGGTTTATAAAAGAACGTAAAGAAACGATATTTTTTCTTTGTTAGCAACTAGTAAAGTAAAAATCTAGAAACATATACAAATAGCTTTTGTTCTATAGACACAAAAATTACACGCAAATTCGATTACTACTTTACTTGAGAAACTACTATAAATTGAAGAAATTGCTTTTTAATAAGGCCCAACCGTAAAAGTTGTAACCGTTTAGTATGGATTCACTTAAAGTGTCATTCTGTAAACTAAAGGGGTAAAGTTTAATTAGGTTTATACTAGACTTTGTCCTTTACATGTGAGACCAATTATGATCTATCTTGTTAGACCATTAAGTCATGTTCAAGATTTTAACATCTTGCATAGCGAAGACAGAGTGTCCCGTAACTCTCTGGACAAAGGTTTACCATGGTACTGCTCAGATCGAGACAAACATATTTCACCATTGAACATGGGTCTGATGCTTAGTTTCCCATTTTTCTTTCTGTATGTGTTTGTTGTAATATCTTAATATCTTAAAAAGTAATAAATTAAGTTTATACCAAAGTTGCCTCAAATGTTTATAATAACAAGGCCAGTTACTGAAAATAATATCATGAAATTATCTTTAATATTTTGAAAATGGCGGCCATTACATTTTTAAGTTTTGAACATCTTAAAAACTTGCATTTTTTCTCAAGAATTGCAAGAATGTCCAGTTTTTAGAAATTTTTTTCGCAAATATAATGACACTAAAGTTATTTAAATCGAATAACAAGAAACTGATTTAGTGCAGATTACCGTGACAAGAAATGGCCCACATTGGAAGCTGCCGTTTATTAAGTCTATGTTTTGTTATATATTCACTGAGAATTTAAGTATATCTGGAACTTTTAGGACATTTTTTTACAGTGCAATAGAACAATCTTCAAATATTTAAGTTATCTAATCTTCACCGAGTTACTCAAACTGTTTCAATATTCCTTCAATTTAAATTATTTTTTATATTGGCTAAGTACTCTCAAGAGTAGGGGAGAGTGGGGTAATTCTGCGCAGTGGGTAATAGTGCGCATCACTGTTTGAGACAAACGGACATAGTAATCCGATGTCTGATAAGTGCTGCACCTAGCGGTTGCTATGCGAACTACTAGACAAACAACACCCGGCGCGCCACTGGCAGTTGTTAATGAGTGAGAGTGAAAGAAGTGTTTATCGTGATTTTCTTATAATTTTCTCTCATCAGGAAATAAGAAGGTAAGCCTACATCATTTCTCCAATCTAAATAATCTGTACATAGTCTTAAACTACGTTAATTTACGCGTGTTTCGGTATATGATTGGTCTTTAGATTAGTTCAGTTGCATATTTTAGGTTAGGTTTATTCGCACATGGTCGCAGTCGGGTAATGGTACGCGTTTGCGCGCATGATTCCCCCTCACACGCTTATATACAAAGGTTTGCCTAATCTTTGTTTTTCGTGGTTTTGTTCTCAGATGCCGAGAAAATTTACATTCGAAAGGGTGATCGCCTAAAGTACTCGCCAGATGACCTAAAAAATGCTTTGCGGGCTGTCAAAGAAGAGAAAAGGAAAATCAGAGAAGTCGGAAGAAGTTTCAACATTCCAGAGGCGACCTTACGAAAATACCTTGCCGTTCAGGAACCAATAGGCCTAAGAGACCGTCAATCTTCGATTAGGTCGGAAAACTATTTTCCCGGCAGAGACGGAAGCTGAACTTAGTGAATTTGTTTTGCTGCTAAGTAGTCTTTTTTTATGGTTTAACACCCAAAGAGCTTCGCCGAATTGCCTACAGATTTGCTGAAGACAATGGTCTTCTTAAGCACTCTTTCAACAAAGAAACTTGTCTGGCAGGCAAAGACTGGTTATATAGCTACTTGAAACGCAACACAAACCTGAAGTTACGCCAGCCTGAAAACACAAGTCTTAACAGAATTTCAGCGTTCAATGAGCAAGAGGTTAAGATTTGTTTTTTTGATAACTTGAAAGCAGTGATACATAAATTTGAAATAGACCCCCACCGTACGTACAATCAGGACGAAACCGGTATAACAAACCGTCCAAAAGAAGTGCCCAAAAGTGTTGGCACTAAAGGGTGCTAAAAGAGTAGGTGGGGCTACTTCAGGGGAAAGGGGAAGAACAATCACAGCAGTTTTTTGTGTAAGTGCTGGTGGCCACTACATCCCACCAATGCTGATATATCCACGCAAAAGAATGACCCCCAACCTTCAAGTGAATGGACCACATGGTGCACTTTACTGCCTCTCTAACAACGGCTGGACAAACTCGGAGCTGTTTTTGGAGTGGCTAGCTCACTTTAAAAAACACTCACACCCTACACCCGAGGATCCTGTTCTTCTAATCCTGGACAATCACAACAGTCATATATCCATACCGGCCTACAAGTTTTGCAAAGACAGCAACATTCATATGATATCTTTGCCCCCTCACACGTCCCATCGGCTTCAGCCACTGGACCTGACTTTTTTCGGTCCATTGAAAAAACGCCTTGTAATAGAGAATATGATCTTCATCTAATGCGATCCGGTCATGAGAAGATAACCGAGTATGATGTTGCCGGACTCCTTAATCAAGCTTTTATAAAGGTAGCTACCATGTCTAATGCTGCGTCAGGCTTCCGTTCTGCTGGGATTTTCCCTTTCAACCCTGATAAGTTTTTTGACAACGGAATGGCTGAAATGCGCGACTTGCCTATCCCTCCAGTAGAAGGAGTTCCAGAGCATGAAATGCCTACACCAACTAGGATCACTGTTTGTCCAGAAAAAACACTCCCTTCCACAAGTCAAGTGTCAACACCATCAACTTTCGGAAGTCCTCAGTCAACTGCAATTGCACCAAGTCTTTTTGATGATCCGTTACCGTGCACATCGACCAAAGCTTCCAACTCCTTTCTGGCATACGCTCCTTTCTTGAGTTCAAATAAGAAGGTTTATAAGCCTGCAAATCAGAAAAAACCCAGGGAAAAACAACATTCAGAAATTCTAACTAGCACTCCAGTTAAAATAAAACTAGAAGCTAATGCAGAAAAGAAAAAACTAAAAGAAGAACTGAAAAAAAAGAGACTGACCAAAAAAAAACCAGAAAGTTGTTCAAAGTTTAGCTTTGTCTCCTAAACTTAATAAAAGCAATGGGCCTACTGCCAGTAAGGTAAAAAAGACCAAAGTTAGGCCTTATCACAAACTAGAGAAAAGCGTTTGGGACACATCAGATGAATCAGACATAGACCCTTCAGCCATCTGCAATGATGACGAGTTTGACGATGTAGACAGAAGTGTAATCGATCTAGACGCAGTTGAGGGGGCGCCCAATGAGTTGTGTGGTTTTTGTGGAGATCATGGAAAAGACAGGGAACTGTGGTACAGATGTATATTGTGCGGAAAGTGGTATCACGCAGCATGCACAATGAAAGAATCAGCTAAAGACTTTATTTGCGAATTCTGTAAATACTAAAATAATTTTTATCCTCTTTGTTTAAAAAATTATCTCTTTCATATTAAAAATATCTCTTTGTAACCAAAAACATTTTATATAACCATTTTATACTTTATTCACTATAATGTTTTTACTTACACACTGTATAATAAAGTGTTTACTATAAATGGTGACTTTTATTCCACATTCCGATATGTGCTCAAAACGCGCACCATTACCCAACCCACTGCGTACCATTACCCTACGTTCGGGCAATTGTGCGCTCTTGCATACTCTTAGAAAAATAAATGTACATAGTTTGCCTTAGGGTATTTTATTTTCAAAAAAACACCAGTGTATAGTATGATAACCACTTCAACTTTTGGTGTAACGGATGACACAAAATAAGCCATTAAAAAAAATATGAAAAATATTTTCCCTTAGGTGCGCACAATTCCCCCACTCTCCCCTACTATGTTTTATCACACATAATACATTGTATAAAAAAAATTATGGTTGCCTGTAAAGTCGGTTTTACGGGCGAAGATTTTACGTGACAACGTCTTTTTCTCGGTAGAATATTTATTGATATGAATATTATTAAATTGCACAATAGGAACAAGGAATTGAAAGAAAATAAGAATTGCACAAATTTTAACTATAGAAATATATTTTGTTTACTAAAACATTGTACATAATTTGAAATTAATTAAAATTTGTTATTGTAAATGGTAAAGTTGAATAAAACATTTACTAAAATTGGAATTTGAAATTCTTGCTAAACACAGTTAAATTCTAACTCCGCGCGTGGTGATTGGTCGGTTTAGTTCGTTTGTTTTGGTCGCACTGTTATGACAGATTAGAGGTTATAATTTGTTATTTTAAATGTTTGACTAGCAATACGCGCTGTTTCTTCTCATTCGACTGAATTACGATTGATTGCAGAGTGATTTAAACTAATAATTTACCTAACACTATCAACATTTGTCAATAGTATGACATAAACCTATAAACTCAGTTTTCTCAACTTTTGTGTCAATCTAACAATTAATCAATCAATCATAGTTTACGATAATGAAATATCAGTGTACAATTATTTACCTTTATTGTTGTAGTTGTTGTAAATGGACGAATCTAAGCACTCCACATTTTCACGAATAAACATAGTTATCTGCTTTATCCCGTGCGGCGGACCCACAGTTATCTGCTTTATCCCGTGCGGATCCCGTGCGGCGGACCCACTGGACGGGCATCGTAACGTTACCGGGCGTTACACTTTTTCATGAGTGACTCCGAGCCGCAACCTAATTTAAGACGTTGTCACGTCAAAAGGAATGAAATTCTATGTGGATTTATAGTGTATAGGATTAAGATCATAGTTGATGTTTAAAGCGTAATTCAATTTATTTTTTAAGTTTAAAACCGTGTGCGAAATTATAGTTTGTCAAATAAATAAATAATGAATGAAAATATTATTACAAAAATAGAACGTTCAAAATAAAGTGAATGTTTATATTGTACTAAACATTTTAGGTAAAACAATATTATTTACTGGTATAAAACAATGCATTTTTACTAAAATAAGAACTACAAAAATGATGTGGAATACCTTTCGTGATATGTTGTTTATTAAAAACTAATCATTAGCAAATGCTTATAAAGCAGGTATTTGTATATCAAGCGCGTATTTAAATTGTGAAATGTAAAAATTTGTCCATTAATTAAAATCATAGAGATTGAAGCAAACAGTGTTTTAATTACGATGCAGTAAAAGGTAAATTATTTAATAATATGATATTCTACAGGTGTTAGTTGTGGGTATAAAATATTCTGGAATGTTGATTACGCAGAGCCATACATTATGTGTAATTTAGTTATCCCTACCCACATGGAACCCAAATGACACATAAAAGCCAAAGTGGACAGTTTATTACCTGGAGTCTGATATTGCGCGGGATTTTCGATTTTGTTGTCTTCAATAATAGATTTATTTTATTTTACCGTTATATTATTATTTTTTTACAATATCGCACAAAATCTTCATGATAGTCCAATTTAAGATTATGATAATATGTCTAAAATGGATGCGATTCCCTATGTGTAAGTGTATTTAATATTAGGAATGTAAGTGTATGTAATTTGTGTATGATCAATTGGATTAGCAGGAATTTTGATAACCCCAAATAACATTTTTGTTGCAATCACTAGCCTAATATAACAAACGATGTTTATAATTGATTATCTTTCGAACATAATTTACAACGAACACTAGTTATATCTTGTAAAGTTAAAAAAGCCTCCAGCTTGATAAATTTCTTGTATCTATTTGTAGATAAATTAAGTTAATTTCCGAATGTGCATTGAGTATAAACTAAAAACCCTAGTCATTTATATAATTCACGGTGACAGTTTAAACTTATGCTAGGTATTGAAAATTAATTAGACAATTTAACCAAAACTCCCAGTAATAGATAACCATAACATACCAACTTTTAAGATTATGTCTCAATTCGTTCTCTTGGATAAGCCTCTATTACATGCTTTTTTAATAATCAGATAAGTCTCATGAAGTGACGTAAACCTTATATTTATCTTATTTCTTAACAAATATACGGAAAAAGGGGAATACCGAAGAACCGATAGAAAATAACCTGTTTTACCAACAAATCCATGAAATATCTAGCCTACGCACAGGCTGCTTGCCCATGTAGGCTAATTTCCCTTGTAGAATATATGTTAATATTTAAATTATATAAATAATATTTATCCGACTACTGTACTTAAAAATAAATTGTTTTATTTTATCGCCACTTAGTAAGTATAGTAAAAGAGTAATTTACTATTTATCAAAATGTAAATAAATCTAATATCTTGGTGTATATGTTTTTGGAAATAAAATAATGTTTCTCTTACAATATCAGAAATTAAATGTCATATTGATGTATTCAGTGTGTTGGTTTATTGGTTTATTCTATAATCTTAAAGATTCCATCATGGTTACTCATAAGACCATTGTAAAATCTTCCACTAATATTCATCCAAACCTCACGGAAAGACTTTATCCAACATCGAACTCATGTTATTTCTCACCCTTCGAGTAGTCGATTTTGGCAACGGTCATCTAATATTAACAGATAAGACTATATTTAATTTATTATTTATTATTTTTTATAACACCTAAAGGACGCTAAGCCAAACTTTATACGTAGATGTGCATAATCTTAGAACTATTTTTTCTCTATTTATAAAAAAAATTGAAGTCGACAGTTGAAATCATAGAGCAATGTATTATATCATATGTCACTGTATGTATAAAATATTTCTTAAAATATATTGCTACACGATATATTCACATTTGGTTTCATAAGTTGTGTTTAATAACAGTGTTTAATTAGAAAACAAGTCTATGTAAGTACGGTTCCTGGTATAAAGCATTTATCAAATCTTGGAAATTACATATGTACCATAGATTTTCTCATAGTCATTCTTTTGGCCTGTTTTGTAGTCATAAGAAATGTAAGTCCGAACAAATGTATTAACACTTAAAATCAGATTAAGTTATGATTCAAAAGTGGTTTCAAGGACGAATATATCGGCCAGTGACTAAATTTCTTCTCATAAGTGCTGGCAACTTAACCGGGGAAATTATGTGGTGATAAAAAAGAGGCCTGTTTGTAGAATTTGCAGCAATGTTGTCAGTCCCACTTTGGCATAATTTGTTTATATTTTTAAAATAGTTAGGTCGATTTTGAATACATTTGATCTACGTAACGTGGCTTGTGAAAACAATAACTGTCCCCACAAAAGGCACGAAATTAGTTAAAACTTGTTAAACATTTTATATATATATGTACATATATCAGCTTAATTCCTATGTCAAGTCGGTTCGTCAATTCGTTTTAAAAATGGCAACCATTTCATTTCTAAACATTCACACACATATCTTCTTGATTCCAATCGTGATAAAAAAATGTTTTTGGACGCGTACATGAACTTTTTTATAGTTGATTTTGTGTCGTAAAAGGTTTTCGAAATATGGAGTAAATGTAAATCCGATTAGAGTCAATTAATATTGTTTCACTTTTTTCAAAATTTACTTAATTCTTCCAATTGTAAAAAAATGATTATTTTATGTCGATTTTGTTACCTAGGTAGAATTATTATGTTAACAATAGGATTGTAACAATCAGAAATATAAATTTTATTTATATTGATATTTAAACATTTTCACTAAGTTAGAAAAAAGCAACAAGAGTTGGGTCAGACTACGTATTAGCTCCTTAGTTTTATTAACATGTTCATATTCAATAAATCAAGCTCACGAAATTATACATTTTAAACTGTACTACGTGACACAGTGGTCGAAACGTCACGAAATAACAAGGTAAACTCAAACATGAAACTTGTCCCTGGCTATCGGCTTATCCCTTGTTACGTTACCACGCTACAACGCAATAAAACGTCCGCTTCACAGCGAAGTCGGACAATACAACCCAACTGCTGAGAACTTAATGACTTTACGCTACTCACTTTGTTATATATAAAGTAATTGCCATTGTATGGCTGAAGCTACTGTTGTATTGAATAATTATTTGTTGTAAAAATACATCGAGAAGCTGAAGTAATGTTACCGGACATTTAAAGTAAGAAAGTACATATATTTGCATAATTAGTATAAATAACTATTTGATTGAGAAATATAGTAAATTATTTTTGTTTACTTATTATGTTATTTATTTATTGAATGTTATATATTTATTGTAATTTAGTTTAGTTATCTATTTATGTTCGTTAGAGTATTTATTGTCTGATATTGCTTTATATATATTTTATTATGTTGTATAATCTATTTAGTTTAGTTTTTAGATGGCTAATATGGATACAATCTTAAAGACAAACTATGGTCCTTAGCAATTTAGTCAGCTTTTTTAGTGATCAAAGTTGCCAAATTAATTTCATTCATGCAAATATAAGGAGTTTGCGGAAAAACTTTAACTCATTTCTTTTAGAATTATACTTGACAAAAATAAATTTCATTATTCTTAGTGAAATTTGGGTTAATAGTGACGAAATTCATTCATACGAAATCCCTGGTTACAATATGTTCTATTGTTGCAATGATACATATAGAGCTGGAGGAATTGTTTGCTATGTAACCGAAAATGTAAAGGTTTCGCAACTTGAAATAAACTTCAATTGTGTAGACTCGGTGTTGGTTAATGTAAAATTAAATGATTTATATTTTAATTTATTCTGTATTTACAGACTTCATAATTATTCTGAAAAAAACTTTTTGGATGAATTAAGCAATTTTTACCTCAAATATCGCATTATGCAATTATAATTGGTAAATATAATTATTTTTGGAGCATAACCAAATTACTCAGAATTACTGAAGCCTTCTTACTAGTCACGGAATTACACAGTTTTATTAATAAAACCAACCCGAATTACAGAAATATCCAAAACTTGCATTGACCACATTTTTATAAGGCATAGACTGTTGAACTTATTTCAATGTGCAGTTCTGGACACAGGTTTAACAGACCACTGCTTGCTTAGGTTTTAAAATGGACCAGTGTTTGTAAAGTAAAAAACACCTGAGATCTCTAAAGAGCGCTTTGTAATAGATTATAAAATACAGACTGGAATTGTTGTTATAGTTTGGTAGATGTAAACACTTGTTTTAATATGTTTCATGGTATTTTAAGCGAAAACTGTTGGTAGTTGTAAGATTAGGGCTAGTGTAAAAACTCAGTTAGACAAAGCAAGGTCTATAAGTCCTTGGATTAATGATAAACTATTAAATAACTTTAAAAGGAGAAAACAACTTTATAAAAATTTACAATAAAAGGCCTTATGATCGTTTGTTTAAAAGCTATTTTGAGAAGTTTTGTATTGAATTAGCTAATGAAACGGATAACGCTAAAAATCGATATTACGCTAAACAAATTGAAAACTGTAATGGGGATATTACAAGGCAGTGGAAAGTAATAAACCAGTTAAGTGGTGACCATGTGAAAGTAGGTGTTAGTGAAGTAGAATTAGATAACGGGCTAACTGTTTCAGACCCACAAACAGTTGCAGAAGAGATAAACAAATACTTTATCTCGGTACATTCCTGTGTTGACCTTCACGATAGTGCACTCCCTACTTTAAATTTAGAGCAAAATTGTGATTCTTTTTTTATCATGCCAACAACCCCCAACGAAATTTTAAATATAATAAATAATATTTAAAAATATGAAATCCTCTGGTTTTGACAGTCCTTTTTAATAAAAAACATCGCGGAAGTTATTTCTCCCGGTATTGTTTATTTATTACATTATAAAATTTAAGTTTTTCGGAAGGAGTTTATCCCGAAATTTTGAAAAGTAGTGTTGTTGTTCCTATTTTTCAAAAAAAGCTCTAGTACAAAGTTAGATCATCTAAGGACCTATCAGCTTGTTGTCAGTTTTCTCCAAAATAATCAAACAACTTATGAAAAATCGGCTCATAAATTATCTTGATAATAAAAATTACTTTAACAGTAGACAATACGGTTTTAGGAATGGGAAGTCCACCGAGGATGTTCTTGTTGGGGTTACGGACTACATTTACACAAAACTTAATGAAGGAAACAAATCCACTGGTTTATATTTATAGATTTCAAAAAAAGCGTTTGACTTGGTTAATCACCAAAATACTATTACTGAAACTAGATGCACTGGGAGTAAGAGGAATATCCCTAAATTGGTTTAATAGTTTTCTTCAGGGCAGAACCCAGCAAGTACAAATTAAAAATAGTTTCAGTTCACACCTTTCTGTGAAATCAGGTGTGCCGCAAGGCTCTGTCCTGTCGGCTACTCATTTTTTGATTTTTATTAATGATTTTTTTAGGGTTCTAATTTTAATGGCGTCCCTAGCGCGTTTGCGGACGATATTGTTCTGTTTTATACTGAAAAAAATATTTTACCACTCTGGAGACAAATAAACAGAAGATCTAGCAATTTTAAGAATCTGGTGCGATAGTAATAAAATGGAATCAAATGTTAACAAAACTAAACATATAAATTTTGGATTTAGAAGTTTTCATTTCCAATCTGAGTTGAGAGTACCATCCTAAACTGTGCTGAAACTAATTATTGTATCTCTCTAAGTATAGGAAAAGTAGACAGCTTCAACTATCTTGGAGTATTTTTAGATACAAAACTAACTTGGGGAAAATCATATTATTTATTTATTTATTTAAAATTTTAAAATAATCATTACGAAAAATGTTATTAAAAAAAAATATTTGTGGTGAAAAGCTGTTGAGAACACTATATTTTGCACTAGTTGACTCTAGGCTGCAGTATGCGATACAGTGCTGGGGAGGAAGTTTAAAATATAATTTAACAAAAATACGTGTTATTCAGAACCATTTTTTAAGAATAATTTTACAGAAACGTAAGCGTGAAAGTTCGTTTTCCCCTATACTGTCAGCTAAGAATATTACCTTTGCAACATCTTTTTTGTGTTCAAGGTGCTAAGGCTCTTCTATTTAAGAAGTGGTAATACAGGCACAATACATTTAATATATAGAATAAAAGTGTATGTGTGTCACCTGTAATTACACAATACTTTTTTCAATATTCTATTTATGAAAAAAACATTGAATAAAATAACTATTTCAAGTAAAAGTGTATACTCAATTAAAATTTCACAAATCGATTACGTTAAACGATTGAACAGCACCTTGTTAAACGTAAGCAATATCGACAACACTAGAACTGTCTACATTATTCAACAATCATACTTGTTACAGTTTCAATATTGGGTTGGCAATTCACTATTGATATCCAATACTTCGTTATCTATAGCAGTTTGTGTAACTGACTAATCTCTCCAATATTCATTTGTAGAAGAGGTAGGTGAAATGTTTTTAATTAATTGATATTTACAAAATTAACCCAGTATAACATTTTTTTTTTTTGTTTTTGTTTTTTAAAGTTTGTTTTTATTTATAATTTGAATTAGAAATGTTGCAACGTCAGTAAAACCACTAATAATTCGATAAAATAGGTCACTACTACCATAAATATACTTATATTTACTTTTTATATTTAATCTGTACTGCCTTGACTATCGCTGAACCAGAGTTAGCGATAAAAACGATTATAATTTGCAATGTTTAATGCAGAGCCACATGTATAGGTTGATATCACACGCCTGTTTCATTAAATTGTTAAAGGATGTTATCATTAGTGATTAAATATTTAATTTTTTATACATATTTGTTAATTTACATGCATATTCATTATAGGTATATTCGTAATATGCCCATATACAAATTAAACCTATTTATATGATTCCCAATATGGGCAATTTGTTTCAATGTTATAAGGATATTTGCTTATTCCAACAAATATTGTTGTTATGTATTAGTGAAATTAAAAGTTTTGTGACATTTTAAATTCCTTTATTTTGAAAAAAATGTTAATAGTATTGAATTAATCTCTATTATGGCTGCAGTTCTGAATACATTCTATGAAACTTGGTGGTGTGTGAACATTCTCAAGTAGCATTTTCCATGTGGCAAAGTCAAATTCGTTGTTGGGGCCAATAGAACAAAGAGGACGTAGACCTAGGGTCAAGGCCTTTTCCACACAATTGTTACATACACATTGGGCTGGAAGGACTTAAAAATGTTTGTGGACGTGCAATATATTTAAAATTTGCGTACTCTTTTTAATTTTATGAGCGGAGGAAGGCTCAGGGGTTAACACCATTACGTTACACGCCTTGTATTGAATGGATTGAGATAAATATTTTATATGACAAGTTATAATCAAGGACAGATCATAATCGTCATCGTTGGATCTCCCAGGCCAAACCGCTTTAATAACTGTAGACATACTATGGAAGTTACAATATAGCAACTGATGTTATAAATAACGAAAACCTAACCAAATATAATGCGGCAGTTGATCCAAAATGTCTTGTTGTTTTTAACGTTTTAAAATATTTTTCAATTATATACATTTAACTTAATTATACTTTCAGTATTGTTCCATTAGGAATTATAATTATAACAATGCAAACGGTTAAAATCCTTCACTATTTCAAAACAATGTGAGCTAAACTTTCTCTCTTAGTGAGTAAAAATACTTTATTTACACATTTTACATTCCGCATTTCCTATAGTGTTAGGTTACATTAGATTTTAATAAGACGGGTTAAAATTCACAAGACATTTTAACATCAGAGGTAGGTGTTAAAATATTTTTCGGCGACCCTTGTGTCTATGATGCAAAAAGTATTTTAAATGTTGAGATAAAATTAAATATTTCGACTCCGGCACACGTTTAGTCAAGTAAGAGAAAAACACAGGAAATGTTATAATCATGTTGTTTAAGTGGCTTATGCCCTTTCAATTGCAATACACTCTCTATTGAATCTACTAAATCTAATGAAAAGTTCTTGTCCAGTTATTCTCGGAATAATGACTGGCGCTAGCGCTGTTGAATAGCTTGCAAATGATAACATACAGATCATAATTAACCCCTCCGCTTTTATTCCTGATATGTAATGCTGACTATTGGCACAACGTAGCTGTTATATTTTTGTAAGCAGGGATATATAGTAAATTATTATATTATTTTAATTGCATGTCACAACGTTTAAGAGCTCAACTCACATTATAGATAGTTAAATAATTCTGGATTTTGTTAACGACGCGCGTAGACAAATAGTATCTGATCTCATGTAAGTGTATTTAATAGCACTACATACTACTCCAGTGGAAATGTTTTTTGGAATGAATATGTGTATTAAAACGAATAAAAATATGTACGCATTTTCTATTACTTAATGTCAAACTAGATTTTAGAATGTGTAAAGTATCAATAATTACTGTGCAAGGGTCAATAATGTTTAGAAATCCAGAGTGTTGGAGGTGTAAACTGCAATAATTAAATGTTTTAAAATTCAAATCATTAAATGTTTTAATTGGTTTAAACGATTTTATATCAAATAATAAAATTAGTGTAAAAATCTTAAAATTTCTTCGGATTCAGGATCTGAAAAAGTGCGTTTTTGGACGACAAACATTTGACATGTACAGTAGAGTGACTTTTGTAATTTAGTGCAATTTACAATTTACATACATACTAAATCATCATGAATGTATACCCATGCAAGAACTAATATTTAATTAATGAATAAAATATACGACTAAAGAAAAATATAACTAACAGATTTATTAGTTTGTCATGAAAATTAGTCAGTTTTCATATCCACAAATGAAGCTTATTAGTCAGCGCTACACTTATGACTATTGAGGTGACAGTAACAGCTGACTGTGATTAGAGATCAGTTGATAAGCGTGTCACGATCAATGCCATACATGATCAATAGGGAATTGCCCATTAATGAAGCCACTACCCTAGGCATTATAGTATTAATGCCAATTAGATATAAACGTCAAGGTATATATATATATATATTTGAGTGTGTGTTTATGTACACGTCGTTATATATAAACGTATGTAAATACAATAAATCTGTGAATCTGAAGTGGTTGTTGATTATCTCTCTGCAGAAATCTCTATTGTCGAAAAGTCAATCTACTTGTAGTTATATACTTAACAAACAATGGATACTGATATTAAAAGTCGTTGTTTTCATATATTTTCGGTGTTTTTCGTTCACTTGGGAGAAGAAGCTGACTAACATCTCATAGCACTTCGTCCTTAAGGATCTTTTAGCTTGATTCTGGATTTAAAGGATATTTAGGGAGGGTAAGGTCGGGAGAAGATATCGCCTCCTGGATATCTTGAAGAAGAGAGCACGGAATATAATTTATGGCACCTTGAAAGAAGAAAGATCAGCTCTGTTCCAGCTTTTCCAATCAAGGCGGGCAAGGGACAGCACTCCCCTATCTCCAGGCGAGGAACAGCTTTTAAGTTTAATATATGTCCATCAACTCCAACAATCATCCTATGCAGTGAGATGGATCTATGTTTTCATAATTCTACCCCAATATCTCGAAAATTTGCTTTTAGTCATGTGCAGCTCCTGTACATCCATAGGGATTTCCAGATATGAGTGACGCGATAGTTTTTTCTATAACCAGGTAGGTAATACTGCAACCGAACTCCAATGTTTATGAACTCTCAGAAGATCTTGTGGTAATTGTTTCTTCAAGACAAGGCAAAAACATGTAACATGAACACAGGTCAGATTTGCTATATGTCTGTCAACAAGTGTTTTTTTACCATATTTTGTATTTTAGATAGCAGTAAATGTTACTAATTCAAATATGAAACAATTGCCTCCGCAGCCTCAAATAAAGAGAAACGTTTACTTTAAATAATTATTGTAATACTGTTTAAATTGCGTTACGTTAAAATATTTTAAACTTACTCACAGAAGAACAAATAATAACAACTTTTAAAGTACAATATAAGTTCCTAAATTTAATTTCAAAAATAAATATTTACTACTAAATAATAAAACCTGACAGTAAATAATGTAGATATAAGCTGTTACTGTTGTAATACACGGTTAATTATGTTATAAAGAAACAGTAACAATTTTGCCGTGTATGAGAGCAGTTAAATGTTACATGTACATTATTACTTGGCTGATTTGTACACTCTGGGAGTCCATTTTATTATTCTTTCAAATCTTAATTTTTTCTTGATGGTGTTTTTGTTATCTAGCTTTGAAAGGCTCAACCATCTTGATATGTGATGAGATATTGTAATATGAGTTCTTTTTTTTTATTTAAGATTACAAAAAGAGTTGTTAAAATTTGAATTTTTCATCATTAGTTGTTTCTGAAATTAAACTTCAAATCACAGACATACAGTAAATTATGTATTTCTGAATATAAACACTTCATTTTTTGCATCGGTTTGACGAAAAAATTTCGGCGGTAATATGTGGCAGTGCGTCGCACTAGTTACTATATGATACTCTACTTAGCTGTTACTACTGCTTCTCATACTTACTATTTTATACTTGACCTTTTCATAAGATACTGCAACGTCAAATAGTGCACAAAAAACGTTCTCACGAAAGTTGTATCATAAAAATGATCATTTATTTGTAATAGAATCAAATCCAATTGATTAAATCCCAAGATTACAAAACTTACGAATAGTTATAAGAATATTTTTCAAATTCCAACTCACAAAACACTGTTTTCTTAATGAATTTACAACATTATTAGACTACGGACCAATTTTAAAATAATTCACAATAAATACATTACTTTAAAAAAAAATCTTATTACACATGTGAGATAAAGATTCCAATTACCAACAGAAATATTTTTATCAGGAATAATTTTAAAATAAAACTCAAGAAAGAGGAAATAGAAATTATTAAATTTAGATAAAGGAAAGCGGTTTTTATGAACAAGTAATATTTATATACATTTTTTATTTTTTACATTGTATTGAAATGAGATACTTATATTTTTTATTTCGTTTACTTTTTCATCTATAACATCCAGTAGCGTTTGTAAAATATCTGTATATCTATAACTGGAATCTGTTTTTATATTAACTTATCTATACATAAGAATATAAAATGTTGTTTTAAAAAGTGTATACCTGTTGATGTCTTTCTTAGAATGTTGGTATTATCATATAAACATAAACATCTGGATTTAGATAGGATTGCTTTCTGGGTTTTGCTCAAAATTGTAACCTATTGAATCATAGTTGAAATACATTTTGCTACTACTGGTACAAATTTTTAACGAAAATAGTTTTAATAATTGTATTGTTCGGTAATGAATTATACTAATATTTATTTCTTCCAGTTTGGACAGACGTTTAAAACATTTCATTGTTAAGCTACATAGTTATGTTATCTTACATTGATTTCAAGACTTAATGTGTAAGACTAAAGGACATACATTTTATATCAGAGCCCAAGAACTCATGGATTTTATATGATTCGCGTCTGCAAAGTAATTAAACGAAAGTTTCTTCGTGGCACTTTCCTGCTTTTAATGTTGGGAGTTTAGTTTTTCTGAGGTTTATGAAAATCGTATAAATACTACAGAAATGATATAAATACCTGTTGTTTATTGGAAGGTGTTTAGATTCTTAAAAAATAAAACGAAAACTCAATTTCTAAAATTAAAATGGTTAAGTCCAACTTTAAAATATACTATACATTCTTCCATATTTAATTTTAAAATAATTAATATTGTTTTATTGCCCTTGATGTGGTATTAAATCTACTAAGCTGAAACATTTACTGTAAATTAAATAGTTTGAATATAAATTAAGCTTCATGAGAAATTTAAAGAATATAGGTTAGTTCATTCTTGAGATACCACGATGACTAACAGACAAAAATGACATTTTCTTTAGAAGCCCTTCGAGTGATACTCTTGGCTTCAAAGTTAGCTTGGTTCCAAAATTAGGAACCAATATAATTCAGTAAATATACATGTGTTAAACTATTTGTTTTGAATTTTAGTATTTATTTTATAGTTTTTAAACTATTTGTCATAACGATAAAGAGCTATTGCCTACAGTTGTCATCATAGTAGCACCCAGTTCTGAAAGGTGAATTTATCACAATTGTAGCCCTCAGAATTCTAAATTAGTACTGAATGTATCTCTGCTCAATTTATATTGTTTTTAATACATTTCCTAAAAATAAATTGTTTAACTCTGTATTACAGGTGATATAAGTCGAGTATGTACCTATCAAGGAAACATTTCGGGAAGCTGACAATTAATAATGAGGGGTAACTATCATCCATTCACGATAATTTTCTGTTTACCGCCAGGTGGCTCCTTTTTGTAATAAGAAATAAGGTGAAATTTAGCCAAACTGTATTTTAGTAAATCTGAATTAATGCATTACAACAGTTCCAATTATTTATTTTTAGAAGAGTTTTTAATTATTTACTAATTGGAAATGTATATGTTGTCAACTGTTAATTTGCAATATTTTTGAATTTAATGAGATATTTTAAAGTTTCATAAATAACATTGTAAATAACTGCAGTTTTTAAGCCAATAACTAGGTATGTTTTGGGGCAACCTGAAATAATTTTTTACAAAGTCTTCTATTCCACTTCAACAGCATCACTATTTACAAAACCTTAAACTTGCGCCCCTTAGCATACAATCATCATAGCAATTAAAACAATGTAACCTTTTATTTCAAACGTTTAGTAAAACAATTTGCCGTTTGAATTGATTTTAAATTATTATAAAATAATGTAGAGAATTTTAAATGTAAAAATACTAATCATGTAGCACTACGTAAAAGACATTTAAATGCGATGTGATATGAGTGGATATAGTACGTATAGGAGTGGCTGAGATATGATCAAGCGGAATACAAAATATTGCCACTTTCCTGGTAGGATCTACCCTTGTACTCGGAGTTAGAGATTGAAGTTATAGCAGCCACTACAGGAAACAATAACGCTGCTGCGATCTAGCGGTTTGAGTGTGCGTCACCGACATTTGGATAACCTTAATAGCAATTGATATTGGAACACTTCCTCTATTCATATTTACTGCTCTGTGACTTAAGTAGTAAAAATGTAATTAAAATTATTATATAATCTCTTATTTATATCTTTATACAGATTCCGTATTCGAATATTAAGTACAATCGTTTGAAAGATAAAAACATTTAACAAATGTGTTATATTATTGATGAACATAAACTGCTTATAAGGCTAAGAAATTAACTGCGAATAATTTAATTATATTTTATTGAGATGTACTTTTATGAAATGTTAATTAATTATTACATTAATTTATATAAAATAACTGCATTCAAACTGTAGTTTAAATTTTGTAAGCAAAACATCTTTATACTTTAAGTTGCCAAAATAGATATTTTTTATGAATGTATAATTGTATTCTTCCTACAACATAATACATTCTCATGTATTTACTAGTATAAAATAGGAAAATAAAACCATCAATTGGTTATATTTAAAATGTATTTGGAACATTAAAAATATCATTCTAAATTAACAACTCAAGTTCTGGAGTTACAGTCATAGTTTCACAATAGTCGAAAATTGTCCCAAAAATCCTCAAGTCCTTGTCTCAAAATCCTAGTTGAGAGTCGACATTAATGTATGTTTTAAAACTTCAACACTTTGCAAGTAAAACTTATGCAACATCTTGCATAGGTATAGAGTAAATGCTTTGAAGCATTCACTTTCGTAGATCAATTAAAATAACCTAAATCCTAACACACACAAGATTCCAATTTAACAGAAAATGTATTGCTTTGGACGTAATGTACAGTTTTAGGACTGCATTTTTACCATTGATATTGTCCTTATTTAAGCAGATAAATTTATATGCTTGATAATGATACAGGTATTAGAAAAAATTACTCATAATACACCTAAGCTATATTCATATTGCCGTTTAAAACAAATACTTTGGAACATCTGTGAAGACAATATTTATAATAATTTACAGTATTCCGTATAATGTAAAACAACAAAAAATGCCAGATGTAATCAATTAGTAGTAATGAACATTTCTGGACGAAGAAATATGGGAACAAAAGAAAAGGCAAGAGGTGGCATGGCATGGCAACTGTCTGTAGATTTGGTTGTTGTATGGAGAGTGTTAGAACAATTAAAACGGAAAACTTTGATTTCAGAAACAGATTGTGCATGCAACCATATTTAATGGTTTCAGATTTCAATAAAATATGTGGTGAGAAAGTAAATAAATTTATTCATTGCAGAAAGATGACTTTGAGGTATTTTATATTGTCATGAAAAGACGATTAGAACCACAGGGTATAGAACACATTTTTAGAAGAGTCCAGGACCTCTTTAATACTCTTTCCATTTATCAAAGGTTTGTGAAGGATATTTTTGAGTATAATAGGTATAATATGAGTTGGACACATCTAATCATCGATTCTCATCACTAATTTTTGACCAGAATATGATGTCTTGCAGCTACAGTCTCTCGTTTATATAATGTGAGGTTAACAACGCGAAACAGCTTATTATTATTTTCATGGCTCTTATTAATGTGTAAACTGGTAATGCCAGTGTACAGACGAGAAGGATTTATTGTCAGGAAAACAGGGTAGCGTTATATTTGTTAATTTTGATAGAATTATACTGTACCGTTTTACTGGCACATGAGTGGTTAGCTTTGAAATTTAAACTTTTGTGAAGGTTCAAAAAATAAAAAGAAAATCTTCTAAAATAAATAAGGTTCAAACTAACATAAAACTTCTTGAAAATTATTACTGGATTTAAAATTAAAATTAAAACTTCTTGATAACTTTAAATTCAAACTTGTAATATATTCGTCACACCAAAAATGTACAAAGTTCTTACAGCTTGTCTTTTATTCAATTTTCAAAATTCAAAACTTTCACACTCTAATCTGATCTGGCAATTCTTTACTTTAATTTTTCTTCAAAATACAATTTTATTGTGTTACTAATTTCCTTTACTTTACTTTAACTATTACTACTTCTTTTCAGTGTTAGAATTTATTTTAAATTCTTCAGTGTTAGAGATTTAAAAATATTGCTGAAAGCATCTGTAACAACCACGAAACCCTTTTAGTATTTTTACATAAAGTTTTATATACATGTGCTCACTGCACCAACAAGTTTTTATATTGCACAGATAAAAAGTACAAGTTCCTAAATTCCCATTAAATTTAATTTTTACAATATTTCTTTCCCCAAAATTATTCAAAATAACTAAGAATGAATATTGACTGGGACTCCAGTTTAAAAGGTTCACTTACCCGCAGGTTCGATGACGATTAGCAAAAAGATTAACTCTAAGCAATTTCAAAATGTACTCGTTACAATAACTTCCGATCAACTGAGACTAGAGGTACGGCACGTCTACCTCACCCCACCTCTCAATTTCGTTAATAAACACTGCCATTTGCGATGCGCGCCTTGCTGATAGCAGCCTCTTTTGTACTGTCCAGTCCTTATCATTATTCTGGGCCTACTCCTTCCACCGGTAATCCAGTTACCCCAGAATTATTATTTAATACAATCGGTACAGTACAATAAATAATCACGTGGAATGCTACAACACGGAAAACAGTATGGAGATTGCGGTATCATTATGATTCATAAGGGTTGGTGTGTTGTTTACTGGAATGTTTTATTGGATAATGATGCATCAGACATTATCAGAATAACGTATTTATCTATGTTGTGAGTGGCCAAAGTTTGTGGGAGAGGTTATGAATAAATGAACGCTCTACATCAGTGAGAATGCTTCGTCTATTTAATCTTTATTATATAAACAATAACAACTCTCGAAACCAATTGATAAGTACATATTTAATGATTCGTACCGAAACTTGATTCGTAAATTTATATACGTAGATTGCTATGAGGCAAATATTTTTCTCATTTATTCTAAAGTTGAAGCTCTACTAATCTGTTTCTTTAAAAAATGTGTAGCTTTTTCCAAGATTAGGTTCATGCCATTATTAAATCCCTTATTGGAAATGAACTTTGAAACTTTTAAAACTCAAACTTCGAATTATATTCTATATTTGAAACTAAATACATTTTTATTGATAAAGTAAAATTCACTCATGTCTGAAATCGTATTTAATTCAATACTTACTACATTTTTATAGGTTCTGTCAAAATTCAAAAAAATTAGTCTTGTAAATTTCAATAAAATAAAAAACCAAAAATTTATAAATTGTTTTCTAAAGTTTAAAATAGTATTAGTTATGTATTACGACTACAAATGTAGGAGTAAAGGTGTTGATATACAGCGTATTTGTTAGTTTTTCTATTTTGTTAACCAAACACTTTTTACAGTAACGAGCGACTTAAAATATACTTTGTAAAATAATCTTGATATTTTAAAACTATTGCACATAACGTATTTATGTCCATTAATAGATAGTAGAGAGGTCCGTTAATAACAAAGTTATCCTACTTCTATTATATATCCTATTACAACCTCTATTCCACCACTACCAGCATTCTAAATTTTTAGATAGGAACATTGCTAACAATCTTTAAGTTTGTAGGAAAGATTTAATTGATAAAGTTTCCAACTAGTTTTACCTGAAATTTTACACGGCGATGCTAAATCTCTACACTGGTAAGGCATATTTGGCGTCTGTGCGTTTAAATTCCAAAAATTTAAAAAATATCGATGTCATAGTTACTCCATCTTATAGCATACGTTTATTCACAGCGAAATACAAATACATATTTTATTATATTGTAGCGTTTTTAAAGCTACATTGGTTGATTTTTTTTATTAAAACTTAAATTAAACTAAAATTTTGGGAAAGAAATATTGGGATTTAATTTTAATTAGGTTGTGAGAAGTTAGGATAAAAACGAATACGTAATGCTTTGGCAAGTTGGTGCTGGTAATTTTATATTATTAGGAAGGCGGTTTCACTGCCTTGAATTGATCAGAACTTGTCTTGTACTGCAGTTATGTTAGATCTGAGAAGGCTATTGTTCTTAAGTTGGATACGGCTGGGCCAATGAGAGAACGTTGCGGGTGTCCATCAGAAAGGGGGGGGAAGGGAAACTATAAAACCGCCAGCTCATAATTTTCGCTCTTCTTTTGGTTATTATCGTGAATTAAGTTTATTACAGTGCGCTGTGTTTCTAAATTTTTTTCCGCGAGGGATTTTGAGGTAAGCATCAAATTTACTGTACGTTATATTGAAATAGTTTTCCAGATCTGATATTAATATAATTTTGTTGTCTTTCTTATAGGAAAAATTAAATTTATAGAAAACTACAGAGCAATCTCCATAACTGATTCTTGATTAACAATATAGCACAATATAATCATACAAGTTGCATTTGGTTCAAACTTGCAAGAAAAATGAATTAAAATTAAACGTTGTTAATAACTTTAATTGAAATTTGGACATTTAGAAATTCATTAATATTTAATTTGTACTATTTTATTGTGAGTTATTAATTGGAAATTAATTAAACTTTAATAACTGTTTGAGAGAATGTTATCTGAATTGTAAAGACTTGAAAGTTAAGGTACAACTAGTGGAAAAAGAAGCTTGATTTTTTATTTTGAATATTGAGTGAACTTAGAAGTGAATTTTTTTATTTTCGTTATTTCCAAGCTGTATTTGATTTTTATTTGAAAAATTTATTATTTTATTTCAGAAGAGAGCTCTGATTTTTAGTTTGATATATTTGATTGATATTTTTATTTTTTGCCAAAGGACATTTTAAAATTACTAAACTGTTTGTCAATTCTTTGTGGAAAATAGAATAATGCAAATTCTGAAACATTGTATTTATTTAATTTGCCAGTTTAAAATAAATCCATTATTTTTTATTTAGAACTGCGATTTTTATTTTAAAACAAACCAGACAATATTTAATATTTAAAAATCTAGTAATAAATTTTACTGAATATTCACTCGGAGCTACCTAATAAAAAAGTATTTTATATCGTCTTGGATGTCTGAATATGAATATCTACAATCCAAGTCGTTATATATATTTATAATTATTTTTATACGTTTAAGCACACCAATTATGTATAAAATAAAAAACAGTTTGTCGATTAACTGAAATTCCAAGCTTAACCTTTGGAAATGTAGTATGAAAATGTGTATGTTAAATTTACAATACAAGAAAATAGCAAAGAAAATGACCAACCAGTGTCTATATTTGGAAAATAAAAAATTCATTTGTGATCATTGTATTTAGTAATCATACATTAAAGAACATGGTGGTCCATACAGAATAACTCTTATTTTGTTATTTTATTTCCAAGCAATAAATGTTTTAGGAAAATTTTACAGTGATGCAATATAATTAAGTAAAGCATACTCACTATAATTTATGAATTGTAGTGAATAAAATATGGATAACTTTGTTTGGATGTAATGTTGCTATCAACTTAAATATTTACATAATCTTGTAAATTAAAATATACAAATTATACAGGGTGCCCCAAAATTAAAGGACCACTGTTGGTTTTCAAGTTATTTATGTTTTAATATTTTAAATGGCCGCCAATTTGAAAATACACATAAGATTTAAAAAAAATATTTTTTTACAACTTATGTTCATGTTTTTAATATTTATGCCAAGTTTCAACAAAATCGGTAAACCCGTATTAAAAATAAAATTAATTGTATGTAAAAAAACAAAATGGCCGATCCAAAGTAACGAAGCAAGATAGGACTATACATTACATAACATTTTTCGTTCAGGAAAAAAAAGGAAAAAAAAAATTGTGATGTGTCTGAAGAAGATATCTTGGATATCGAAAGGCCTCACAAAACAATAAAATGTATTAAATATTGGTTTTATGCCCTTAAGGGTTGTTAATGTGGCAAGGCAGATTTATAACTAGAGGTTTGTATTACGAATAAGAATTTTCTGATAATTTATTATTACGTATTATGACCAAATGTGATCTGATAATTTTTTGATTATGGGTTAGCAGAGCCTATCATTCGAGAGGTTGGAACAATGATATGTTCTTGGTCTATCAGCTTGCATGTCGTCCCGTCCTATATCTATAAAACAAGCTGAACTATTAATAGACTAGATATTTTTTCTTGAAGCTACATTTCTAAATATGCAACGTAGAGTCCAATGATAGTGCATGTATCTCCAAAGAATGTGGCTAAGTATCAGTGAATATCTCCTATTGGCTTTATACTATGATGGTACCGAGAAAAACGCAGAATAAATAAATTTGTAGATAAACGGTTACAGTCGTACGACTGTTTACAAAGTAACTAATATAGCCATAGATATGAAATTCTGCATGTAGCCAATATATTATTCACACACACACACACACGCGCACACACACACACACACACACACACACACACACACACACACACACACACACACACACACACACACACACACACACACACACAAATATATATATATATATATATATATATATATATATATAATATTTAATTTTAATTTCTAACAAAACCTTTAAATTCCCATATCACCTCTACAAAGACCGGAGTTTTATATATACAAATCTACAGTTGTATGTATGTCAAAGGCACCGGCCCTGGTCGTCAAATTATCATTTAACATTTTTCATATATAATTAATCACTTGTCTTTGAAGCTTTTTTATTCTCCAGGGTTCAAAGAACTTATAAAGAGCCTTTAAATTACTGTACTGTAATCAGACGAGCTAAATGACTTACAATTAACAGTGCTTAGTGAATTAGTCTTTCTGTAGGGCTACTGACTAAGCCGAGTCTCTATTCCCATTTGTGCCGAGATGAGATTGAAGTGTTTTAATCAGTCTGGCCGAAGTATATAGGTTGGTATCTTTATATAGTCTGGGATAGAAGAGTCAATTTACAACACATAAGCAAACAACCTGGTTTTTATTAGATCAAATTAATAGAGGAATTTATCACAAGACAGAAATTCATCGTCAGTCACGATCGTTCGAAGGAGGTTGAAATGAAAAAATACAAAAAATCGAAAGGGTTAAATATGTAAAATGAGAATTTTTATAACATAATATTATTCCCACGCTTAATACCGACTGTTTCATGCTTAAAATATATTTATCTCACTTCGTGAAAACTACGTAAAGGATATAAATTTTTCCAATTTCAAGGGGTATGTATGTGTAACAGTCGTTGGTTTATTATTTATTTTAGTCTCTGATGAATGCATTTAGTTGTACCATGCTAAGAAAAATATACTGTAAGACAAAAGGAGATCTTGTATTTTTAACCCTTTTAATACCCTACAATTGTGAAAGGCAGTAACTCTCCAATTATAGATTGTTTTAATAGTAATCAGAATAGGCTAAACATATTTATAAATGTAAGTGAAGAAAATTAATTTTAATTAATCTGATAAATCTAAATCTTTTTTGTCTAACAGCTCTAAAATATGTAGCTATAGATTTCTGTTACTTAAAAAAGCTTGTTTAAACTTGTTTTTAAAATCACTAAGTTGCTTACTCTATGTCTATAATAGCCAACACATCTTAAAACTTTCACTATGCAGCGGTTAATTAAATAAGTCTCACTGAACAACCTGTTAAATTCGTTTTAATCTAATTTTATCTTGAAATCTTAAAATATCAAAAGAATTTCATATGGCCCCAATTAAACATCGAAACATTTACAGGTAACACGTTATTTAAATAAGTAAATTGAATAGTTTAAGTAAATTAATACTTTTCAAACAATTTGTTAGCTATTATTTGTTTCGTTCTTCGTGTTACTTATGGAGAATAAATTTCAGATTGGGCATAAATCGTCGGGATAAATTTAAATAATTAACCATTATTATTATCTTATTTCAATGTTTAAAGCATCGTTATATTTTGTTGATAAATTTTTTTGAAACTTTTATTGTAACTTATTTTAAAATTTAGTCTAAGGTAATTGAGTTTAAATATTTTAAATAGTTGCCATTTAAAAATAAATGTTTATGGATATATGTTATGTATACAATGTTTAGAATAAACCATGGTGTATTTAGTTTTTGAATTCTCTTGATCCGTGGAATAATATGCTAAATGTTTTGTGCACAGTTTTGAAACACCCTGTATAATATGACAGACTTAATTATCGTTATAAAATAGTTTTTTTTAAATTGAGTGCAACGACAAAATTTTAAACGTTACTAGTCTTTTGCCAGATTAAGGTATAATATCGCATAGTCGCAGTTGACTGTTGTTAAACTAATCTGCCATTCCCACTTTAGCATACATGAAATACTGAGTCTGACAAACGCCATTTATAAATTATGTATGTAAAACAAGATACAACATTCCTAATTAAACCATTCTGTGTCATAGGAAATTCAATATGCAGGGTGAATATGGAACGTGTGGCTGATGCGGCTATGTGCCACTGACTGGATATTTTGGTCGTCGAAGTTTTATCAGAGCTCAAATTTTTTACAACTCATGTAGCATGCAACTGATGTTTAGAACCCCTTATGAAGTTTAGTTGAAAAAGGTTTCATAGTGAAATTCATTAGTTGCATTACATTTGCAAACATTTGGTTCTTTTACCGGGTTTAATTATTTACCATCGTCTGATTTATACCGCACGAATAATTCATTTAGATGCTTATGTAAAATTTACACTTAAACATTATACTTTATAATTCCGAAAACAACAAGAGAAAATTTTATAACAGATATAATAAAAGCAATTTAAATTAGTTTACATTTCCTGGAAGTTCACTAACTAGACCTAAGTTTGGATTATTAACAGCAGATAAAGCTCTTGTATCAATATCAACTCCAGCTACAATTTCGACCAACAACCATGATTTCAATAATATGTTTATTTCCTTCCTCCCTTTCATTAACTGATACTATCATCATATTATTGGGCCCGCTTTCATTATTCATGTCATTATATAACGCCAATTATATAATTATTTATCTATCAGGTTTTAAAGAATTGTAAGTTAGAAACAAAATGTTTAGAGGATGTGGACAGTATATACAGGCATTAAATTAGATTTAAAAGTAGTTTCACGGTTCTAAACCAATAAAACTATCTATACAAGCAGATTTAATTTTCTTTGCTACTATGATTTTACTAAATTACCAAACAATATCAAAACTTATGAAAAATTAAATTATATTGTATATATCTCCAGATAAGTATGTTTTCAATGCATAATCAATAGTAAACTATGAAAGATTATTTACGCTAATTTTACTCTTAGTAGATAAATTAGAACTAGATATTTAGCATTTTAAAATACATATAATGGTAAAATATTTAATATATGTATATATAATTATGTTATATTATTGTATTTTACGTTTATTTTATTATTTTTTAGCATGGTACAAATAAAACCAACTATTAGAGGCGAAAATAAGTGATAAACCAACGACTGCTACACATATATCGATCCTGAATTTGAAAAATTGTATTTCATTTATATAATATTACTAAGATTTTATATTTCATATAATATTATTAGAAAGTTACTTAACTATTATTTAAGCGTGAAACAGTCGTTTTTAAATGTGGGAATTAATTATGTTATAATAATAATATAATAATAAAATAATGTTATAACAATTCTCGTTTTACGTTTTTAACCCTTTCGATGCTTTCCAATTTCAACCTCCGCCAAAACGATCGTAACTGACGATGAATTCCTTCCTTGTGAAAAATCTTTTTATGTAAACCAATAAAAACCAGGCTCTATGTTATTATGTTGCAAATTCAGCATTCTTTCAGCGTTATTAAAAAAATTTTGCATTTTCAAAATGTTATAAACATTTTATTTTATAAAAATTAACAAGGAAAACAACATACACTATTCTGTTTATTAGTCCTGTGTACTACTCTGTTTTCACTCTTGAAGCAGCTACATTTTACTTGTAACTTAATAGTGAACAACTCAAAAAGTATACCTGAATGATCTAAAACACATCAAATACAAATCTATAAGTTGACTTCAATCTAATTTCAAATAAATACAGACATTCCCCACAATAAGACTTTTTGGCTGTGAAAAGCTGGCAATCAAACAGACCATTGGGAAATCAACAAATCAGTGAACCTGTCATGTCCTACTGTGTCTAGTTTACTATTTTCACATTGTGTTAGGAAAAAAAACCACTGTTATCATTCAAAAGGGTCGCTTTTAACACAAAAAGAACAATAATCCAATTTTATATTTTTTCAACAAACCTAATGTAAAAACAATATAAAGCAAATTTAAGCATTAAAATGTGTATACTTTTAAAAACATAAATTTACAATTTATGACATGACACAATTTCCTTAGAAGCCTTTACGAAGACAATTTTAGATAAATTCAATAAACTAAATGCAGCGTAGGCCGGTCGTTAATTTATTTCATCTAAATGCTTGCTGTGAAAATAAAAAGAAAATTGTTTGAAACTTTCCTTATGAAAACCTCACGACACAATACAATTTGTTGTTCTCTGTCAGGTCTTTTTTACTGATCATTTTCAAATTTCAGCCATTTTCCATAACAGTGAATCATCAGCTGTCTCCAACACCTGATATGTAGTTCAGTCTGGATAAACAGTCATAATGATATGCGTTAAGTATTCTAAAGAAATAATCTACACCACACTTTTGTAAAGAGTTTGTTGGTTAAAAAATAACGAAACAGTTTTCGTAAGTTAAAAATTCGGTATTTACTACTCTCTTTTATTTGCCCCTACTGGTCTGCTCTGCGAATACAACACCTAAACCTTATGCAAATCAAATATAACAAGGTAGGAGTACGCTATTCCATGTGTTGAAATTTGTTATCCCCTCAGCAGACAAAAATATATTGAGTTAGAAATACCAAGGAGTCAGTCTTTAAATAATTATTTATACTAAGAAAAATTAAAACTATTAACAGATTAACTTATGGCTTAGCCTTATAAATTGTGAACTACTGTGAAAAGCGTCAGTACAGAATCTCTTTTTTGTACGTCAAGTATTGTAAAAACAGACATTTCCAACTAGGCACCAGGCAACGTAACATATAAGGTCATACAGCGGACACTCACAAATATAAATCTAAAAATATTCACTTTATGTCTTAGCTTTTAAAATTTTACATACAGATGCAATGAAATACCAAGAACTCGAAAAAAAACGTTACGGAAGAGGTAACGCTCAAACGGGCAGACAGATGTACGTAGTACGTGTTATCGTTTTATTTTTTCTCCATAAAATCAATGGAGTTCTTTGGAATAAGAGGTACCTTTAAACCAGGTTTCAAGTATGTAAAAATTTCTACCCAGATTTGTCTCAAAGACTGGCAGACAGACGGCATGCACATGGGAGATCTAGCCTTCGAACATTTAAATATAAATAAAGAGAATTCGTTGGAGACGAGAAATATATGTCTCAAGTTTCAAGTCTCTCAGACCTTACGACACTATGGATTGGCGTGGACCTCGGTCTGCTTGCAATTCTCTCTGCACTTTATGAGAGCTGTTTCCAGTCGTTCTAAGACATCAGAAATTTCGTTTAACTTAGAGATAGTGCAGGTTCAAATCCTGTATGTCCATTCTCTATCAGAATTTTTACTGTGTCGGCTCTTCCGACGCACTTTTATGTTTAATAAGGTCCTCGTACAGGCTTGTGGATCACGAGAATAGGCAGAATAGAGAAGGGTAAAAAGTTCATTGGGCTCTTTTGTTCGAAAAACTCAAAAGTTTTATTGCACATATCGTCAAATGGCCTGAACTTTAAAACGTAGATCCAAAAATCAATAGCACTCATCATAGGAGTAAAAGTAATACACGCACCTAGGTACATACAAATCTTTGGGTCGTTTGTATCAAGAGTTTTCACGCACGGGCAGACGGACGAATAGACAACGACATAATTTCAAGAAGGTCTTTTCGGGCTCTTCAGAAATGCCAAAACATGGTTATATGAATATATAGTTCTGTTGGTAGTTTCGTCTTCAGTCATACACCCATTCTTTCTGTTATTAGCAATGTGTAAGTGGCACAAAAGGGTAAATGGCAGAAAACGTTAATGTTACCAGCTTTGGGTGACGTTTTAAACATAATATTAATGCTGGCATTAGCTTTTACAAACACTCATGTTTATTACTGGAACAAAGGGAAGTAGTTTGTTTTGACTTGACTACATTTACTTTGGAGAGTTAGAAGCAGATTTACTTAGGCTTGCTCTCGAGCTGGTTAAACAGTTGAACCCGAGGGTGGTTTAATATTAAACATGTACGAAATGAAATTACAGTTGTAATTAATACTAGTTGTATCATTATTTATTTATGCCACTTTGCTTGTAATATGACATTGTGATAAAACAATGATTTAACATTCAAATAATTCAAAATCGTGCTTCATAATTATTCTTTAATTATAAATAACTTTCATTGTTACTGCTTTAATCATATATAATTATGTTATATCTTGAGTAATATGATACCTGGAGTATAGAAGAATATGGACTAGATAGAAATATATATCAATGAAATAATTACATTCTATGATTTAGATCATAGGAACAAGTAGCTCCTTACTGGCGGGGGAAGTGTTAATGATAACTAAACATTTTAATACAATTTAAAACTAAAAAAAAACTTATGACAATTATACTATTTGTATTTGGCCACTATATTCTAGAATCCTTGACCCAGTTTAAATTTAATACGCCCACAAACAAGTTTTTTCCTTGAAACCTATGAAGGAATTTACTATAAAACATAAATGGATTACATAATACCTAATAAGTTAGCATTTAGTAAATTAATGAGTGAATATTTTTAAATATTGAATAGACCAGTTGTGAATTTTTAATTAAATATGGCTGATCGTTCCCAACATATAAAACTTTAGAATTTTGAAAAGATGAATTTGTGTTTTGGGTATAAAGAAACAAGAATATTGACTAATACTTTAAAAATTATCTGGAAAAGTTTAAAATTTCCTTTTGCGACTACATTTTGAAAGACTAAAATTTTGCAACTTATTTGGTGAGACCATAAACTATAGAGGACACAAAATGTAAGTAATAAAACTCATTTAAGGAGATAGGAATAAACTCTTTGGGGCAATTATGGTGCCGTAGGCTACTATTTCTTCCGCTTACTTATGTATCGTTGTTTAATGTTCCGACATCGGATCAGTGGTTCTGCCTCTTTTCATGGTCTCTTCAGTTTTAACAGGACGTAGATTATATATACTGTAAATCTATGTGATTAGTTATACCTAGGCTTCAGAACACCGAATAATATTTAGAAATTTTAGTGTAGAGGAACTAATTTGTATATATTCATGACGTAAACAGATATATCAATATACTCTTAATAATAACATAACAATATACTATTATATCTTTACAGTTTTTATTTCCTTTACGCTTAGCACTATAAAAAATGATTTAAAACCAATAAAAATTTACTTGAAGTATTTAATTCAACGTAACTCCTTTATTTTTATATTTATTAACTTATTATACATTTAATTGTATTATAATCTAATAAAAAGTTAGTAGCGTGATTTTATGTTTGCAATAAACAGATAATTACTCTAATTCCTATTTATACGTCAAAATTATGGATATCAATCATATATTTCACGAATACAGTAATATATCTACATAGTATAATAATATTACTATGAAACTCTTCATAAATCTGGAGTAAATGCTTGATTAAAATCAAGTGGTTATTAAACTGCATAATGAAAATATATTGAAAGTCTTGTGATTGTTCAAAAAAACACCTTATAAATTGTGATTACTACAAACACAAATAAAACTACAAATACTAAGTGTTGCAGGTCTATAAATTGTTGGTTTAAACTAAAGAGATTATTACCGTTCATAAAATACATGCATAAAATTAATTAGGTCAATTTTATGTCTATTTATAACCACAAAAGATGGAATAATTTTACTGAAAAATTTAACTAACCGAATATCAATCTTATATTCATTTAAATACGTTTTATGTTTAATTCAACAAGTATGACTTAATGAATTGGAATAAAATTACGTTATAATATTATCATAACATAAATATATAGAGTCTCATCAAACATGTATGAGTAAGGACAAAATCAAGAACCACATTTTTATCACTTACAAGAATGACTTATTTTGCCTTTTAAAATTCGATATTATGGCTTCAACCGCAAGAATATATTTTGACAAAATTGTCAAGTTTCATAAATAAATAACTCTTAGTGCAATTTACTCTTAGGATGCAAATATTTAAAAACATGTTTTATACTCACTACTGCACTTATAATCGTTTATTCACACCGTCTTACAAAAAATCATAAAAGGCTACCATGCTTTACTGCACAATAATAAAAGTAACAAATATGACCTTGATGGTTGTCCTCTTGGAAAAATGTGAAGCATTTTTCCTGTGACTGTTCCCTGTCACTTTCTGAAAAAAAAAAATAATTAGTGTAATATATGTAACTTATGTTGAAAATAGGTATGTAATAAATTTATATTACATGTACAGCTAGAGGTAGGAAAAACATAAAAATACATTCATATGGACATCAACATAATCTGAAATTTAGTTCTTGGTCCAAGCGTGATAAAAACAACATTTAATCATAAATTACAACACAATTACACATATTTTATAATAGCCAATAAATAGAAAAAATAGTGGATAGTGAGTAATAGTTTACCATCAGTAATTATGATAAGGTTATGGCACGCTGTTAATTTTTGAATACTTAGTCTTAGAGTCAAAAAATGAGCCAGTTTAAGACTGTGAAGCATATATTCGCTGTATATAGCAGTGTAAATATAAACGTTTATAAATGATATGTGACGTTACTAAATCCACAAATTCATGTTTTATTGTATTGTCAATAAAGCGATTTACCTTACTGCTGACATGGCAACAGGCTTACGGGAGATTATTGTTCATGTCTCAACGAACTGACTTCATCTCGCGCTTCCGATATTGTAATATATGTGTATATTCCTTTTCACTCGTTCAACTCAGCATTGTGGGCTTCTTCACCTCAAAAAAGTTATTATCAAATTATTATACTGTTTAGTTTTATTTTCAAGTACAAACAGAAAATAAAACTCAATATTTTATTGCCGTTAATAATGTAGATATAGATATGGCAAATGTCATAATTAATATTAAAATTTCAGTATTAACTCCACCATGTTAACTTGACGCTTTTCCATTCGCATATAATTCTTTTGCAATTTTCCTACTGTCAATGCCAGTGCCAGTTTTCTGAATGAGGTGTCTGATATTTATATCAAAAACTCGCTGGCATAAAATGTTTCAGACACTAAAACAATTTTTAACGTCTTAGGCATTTGTGTATTATTAATTAAAACTGGATACTATTGATAAAAGTGAAACCTGCCTGGGAAAACAAGTATTCATTGACTGCCGTTCTGTATATCCTATTTCGGTACCACTTTCTGCGTGCTTTTTTGTAAGGTACACTTAAATAATCAGAATTAAAATATCTTAAAATTGCATATACTTGGTAAAATTAAGATTTGCCTTCTTTAAGGCTGATTGGTCAGACTCCTATAATGGTTTTAACAATTATTCGAATCAATTTCTTTTGGAGCTTCTTTTAAAAATTTGAGCAAGCCTCCACTTTGTATGATGGGTAATATTAGGCCGTAATAAGCCCATAAAACCGTCCGATTTTTAAGAGTTTCATGTAAGATTGTGTAAAATGTTGGATACGGTCAGAGAAAGCCTGTTCTTGCGAATGCTCCTTTGGTTTTCAACTCAAGCAGAGAATCATATAATTAATATATAGCTCCAGTTTCCTGTGCATAGAGATGAGCAAGGCAATTGCGTAGAATAAAAATAATCAGGCTGAGAATGGATCCTTGAGGGCATCCATATCTAAATTTTAATGTAAAAGACAGATACAAAACGACTAAGGCACTCTAATCCTACTGTTATGGTCTTAACTAGATCCCTTTATACGGACGTGCAGTCTATATACTAAGACTCAAGGTTTTGACACTATAAGATCTGAGACGGTGCACTAGGTGGAGGGTACAATGGATCTTAACACACATTCCTTTTAAGTCGATACTTCTCACTAAAGCTATGTAGTGTAATCAAAATATTTTTCTGATTAGTAAGCTCCGAGTGAATATTCAGTACAATTTATTACTAAATTGTTAACTATTAAATATTATCTGGTTTGTCTAAAATAAAAACCACAGTTCTAAATAAAAATAATGGTTTTATTTTAAACTGGCAAATTAATAAGTTTTAAGTTTCAGAATTTTCATCACTCTATTTTCCAAAAAGAATTGACAAACCGTTTAGTAAATTTAAAAGTTCCTTTAGCATGAAATAAAAATATTAATCAAACTATACAAATCAGAGCTCTCTTCTAAAATAAAATAATAAAGTTTTAAAGTAAAAATCAAATACCACGTAAAAATTTCTAAAATAAAAATGTTCACTTCTTAGTTCACTCAAAATTCAAAATAAAAATTTAAACTTCTCTTTCCAATAATTATACGTGATTGACACTCTCAAGTCTTTGCAGCTTAGATACAAATCTTTCAAAAATAATTAATGTTCAATTAATTTCTAATTAATAATTCACAATAAAACAGTTCCAATTAAATGTTCTAAATTACCAAATCTCAATTAAAGTTATTAACAAAGTTCAATTTTAATTCAATTTTCGTGCCAGTATGAAACAAATGCAATTGCATGATTCTATTGTGCTCTATTGTTCATCGAGAATCGGTTATTCAGATTGTTCTGTAGTTTCTATGAATATAATTTTTTCCTGTACAAAAAGACAACAAAATATATTTAATATCTATTTCAATATAAATTTAATAGACTATTTCAATATAACGTACAATAAATTTGGAGCTTACCTCAAAAAACCCTCGCGGAAAAGAATTAAGAAACACGGCGCATTGTAATCAACTTCATTCACGAAAATTACCAAAAGAAGGGCGAAAATTATGAGCTTATATACTCCCCCCTCCCATAAATTCTGCTGGACATCCGCGGTGTTCTCTCACTGGTCCAGCTGTATCAAACAAGGAAAACAATAGCCGTAACAAGACAAGTTCTAATCAATTCAAGGCAGTCAACCGCCTTCCTAACAATTTAAAATACCAGTAGTAACTTACCAAAGGATTACATATTCGTTTTTACCCTAATTTCCCACAATATAATTTAAAATTAAATCCTAATAGTCGTTCCCAAAATTTTCATTTAATTTAAGTTTTAATTAAAAAATAAACCAATGTAGCTTTAAAAACGCTACAGGTCATTAAACCTACTTAGTTATTTCACTTAAGTTTGAGCATTTCATATCCTCACACACGTTGTAAAAAAACACTCCTTACGATAAAGAAAATTCTCATTCTTTCAACCATTCTCTTGCAGACATGAGGACTCGGCATTATGCCTTGTCAACATTGAGAATGTGCAGGTGTTCCGGGACAACTTGCAGGAGTTGCGGAAGGATAGAAGACCGTGGCGCGCAGGGTGGATAAATGGTGCCGTGGACAAAGTGTACAGGACAGGGTTTACTGCAGCATTCAGCGGTAACACAAACACGAACACGATCCCACGCGAACACCTATCATAGAAATTAAATATATTAAAAACCGTAAATAATATTATCGTTTGATCATTGTTTTTATCTATTTCAGATGATTCTGTTTTAATGTATTACATTAAATGTATTATAATTCATTAGTACTCATCGTTAAATCTAATTTTCAGATTAAACAAAACAGTGTTTGTAGTAAGAAATAAATGTTAATAATGATTATATTTGGTCATATTATTTAATTAGGAAAAAAGACATATGAAATTTGTCTTAAAATAAAATCAAGAAATTAAAAATTACGAACATAGCAACCACCATGTGTTTTTTTATCCTTAATAATGTTATTCGGTCAAATTGTTTGACTATACTCACGGTGTGAATGTTTTGGTAACATTTCTGAGATAGTTCGAATACTCAAACGCATCATGAGCCAAGGAGATATCTGGAAAGTGTGAAGAGAAGCAGATGATGATAATTCTGTCTTTTAAAAGACCACCTCAAAATGAGTACTTTCTTTATGTATGAGAATAGGAAGGAAAGTCACAATAAACGATCAATCTTTTAAACCTGCTCCCTTATGTATATATTATATTATTAGTACCATAGTAAACATGATATATAGTGCACATATCAGCAAGAAAGTATAACGTTGGAGAATGCTGTTCACACCGTTATCCGCATACCAACAGAATCCTCGGAAGCCACCATTTATTCTAGATCACTACTTCCTAGATCACTAGATCTAGAATTCCAACAATCCTGTACCATTTGTTACATTGCCCTGTATCACCAACTCGGCTCTTTAAATTGACCAAACTATAAATAACAATATTTACCAGTTCACGCCCCTTCCTATAGGTACGTTCCTCATCAGTACAGTATTATTTTAAAACGATGAGTACTGTTCATATTTCTAAAATCAATGGTGTCACTTTCATGTCAAATTTATGTTACTTTCTATGCAGTTTTTGCTATTACAGTTCACGAATCAAGAGCAAATTGACATAACTCACGTACACGTTTTTTTCTTGAAATCGACTGCCAGCCGCAAGCTTTACAGGAAATCAAATTCCAAATTGGAGGTTAATAAGGGCGAAAATTTTATATTTTGTATATTAATATTTTGTATATAATATGTCTATATAATATTTATATATTATTCATATTTTGCTTACATATAATACTTTCACCTACGTCATTTATAACCTACAAAATAAACGGATAAATATAATAAAATAAACGGCGTGAAATAAGAATGTTTGAGCATTAACCGAAAGTAATTATTTTGCAATATGAACAGATTTAAAGCTATAAATGATATTTATGTTTAGTGCTTACTTTATTGGTCAGTAAAGTATTTAACTTAATTTTAGTGTAAAGTTTGCTGCATCTATAAAGTTAAGCAAGCAAAAATAACAAGCATATACCATCCACTCAGATATTGAGATTATTGATATTCTATCAATTTATCACAAGACAGATTTATGAAAACTCTGAAGACAACTGTTTGAAGAGGGAATTTAAATAATAGTTGTTGCTTACAGTGTAATTTGCAACATCCAATTTATTCGGCTCACAGATTAAAGTTTAAAAAGTTTATACACGTGCTTAGAGACTAAAATATAATTTTATGCGAATATATTTTTACCTCCTTTAAAGAAATGTGATAGAACTTCAGATGAAAAATATATTGCAGAGTAAGAATAAAAACTATGGAAATGTCCCAAATGATCCAGCTCTCGCAAAAATGCCACCTTAAAAACCATTATTGTATATTAAATTTGTTCTTACTTCGTATAATAAAAATAATTATTAATTTTATTACGTAATATAACGCCTAGGGCGTAATGAAAGTATATCCTTGTTAACTTTTTCTATTTTTTCTCATTATTGTTTACTAATTATTAATTATGTATACTAATGCTGACTAATTTTTCTCGTAAAGCTTAAAATAATATATTTTTTATTTTCATAATGCAATAACTAATTGTTTAAAACAATAATTGTTTAATAATTGTTTAAAACTTGTTCTAATTATTTTATGACTTGGTATCAAATTATGATAATGAAACTTAGTTTAAATATATATATATTTATACAGTAAGTATATGAGGTTAATTCTATACAAAGTATGTAGAATACTACGTGTAATTAGTGTATAAGTAAAATTCTTTACTTATAAGAAACATTCGTCGCATCCTTTCAATTGCACAGCTTTAACCAAAGTGTTATGACCTCCAAGATAAAGTGAACAGATTGTACGGTTGAACGGCCTCCTCTTTCTCTAGACTCCCCATTTAATACACTTTTATCTTAGATTTAAAGAAATTAGATCTGGTTCAAATTTAATTTTTTTCTTTATTAGATCCTTTTAAATTTCTAAAACCCTTTTTTTTCTTTTCACTGATGAGGATGGTAAATAAACTCGCCTTTACTGGTCCTGCTGAAGTTTCTGTAATGATGATAATAAAATATCTCTTGGGTTATTAAAAGTAATATCAATTGGTAATTCAGTTGTACACATTTGAAAAACTACAAAATAATACACGCATTTAAATAAACCATTGCGAAAATACAAAAAGCTTTCCTGGAATGTAGTAATAATTTCACCATCAATATTATGAGTATGCATAACAATTTAAATATACATTAAAAATGAGTCAGTGAGACAAGTAAACGTTTCATATTGCGTTCCAGGTATTATTCTTTATTTTCAAAATATTTTAATGAGTGGAATATCACTTTAGTTCAATTCGTGGAAATTTAACTTACTTGGCAAGCATTTAGTTACCAAATCTTCTTGGAACATGTATTTGCGACCTAAATTAACTTCGTACTCTGGTAATCAACATAATACACTAAAATTACCTGATGCGTGTAAAAGGAAGCGTGAAGAGTAAAAAATCTATAAAAAAGAGAAAAAATGAATAATGGCGCAAACTAGAGGACTCTAATGTTACTTTATCAAATTTGGTTGAGTGTTGTAGAAATCACCACATTTTAAATTAAATTTAAAGTTAATGTAAGGGAGATAAAACATTCACTGTATAGTTAATTTGGGAGCTTAGGACACAAAATCTTAAAAAGAGTTATCACAAGAATCTAGAAACACAAACAATCATGATTGACATTAAATTTATTAGGTTTGGTTCTGTCCAACCGAAGCCCATTAGGAAGTCCTGGGAAAACCAATAACTGGGTTTTCCATGTCATTTTTTATTTTTTACAGCTAGTATGTGAGACACATGTACGACCACTGTTACACAGTCACTGGACGATTACTATGTTACAGTAAATATTTATTCTGTTTAACAATAAATCATTGATAATTTGTAAAAGAAGTTCTAATACTTTAATTACTTAAAAACACATTCGAAGTTCAAAGAGTGAACAGTTAATAAAGAGGCCAAATGAAGTATAAATTTAAAATTCTTTTGAAACCGAAAGTTACATTTTAAATACAAGTTACATTTTTATCAAATAACAGGTTTAAAAGCGTGCATCAGTGCTTTCTTTGATTAATTTAATCAAATAAGGTTAATTGGTGTTACTTTATAAACAGACGATTATTAAATACTACAGAAAAGTTACTTAATTACATTTAAACTTTGTTTGTTTTATTAATTATTATTTAAGGGTAATCTCCTCATAAACGTATTTAAACTTTGTATTTTTTTAATCCTATTGGTTTTATGTAGCAAGACATTCCTAGATTTTAAATGCATCTATAGACAAGAATGTGTTCCATGATGGTGCGTGTCTAATTAAATTATGGAATTTTTAGTCTATTTATATTATGCGTGTTTTGTTTGTCTATAGGTTGAATATATCGATATCAAAGTTATTTTTTGGATTACATAACTTCGTATGCAACTACAACGAAGTCTGTCACGTATGCCATGGTGCAAATTGTAAGTCATAATGTATCTCACTGCCCTTGAACCTATATCTCATGCATGTACTGGAAAAATTTCATATGTTTAAGTTTTGAAATATTTATTTGAGCCTATTTACAATTCACAAAACTTTACACTTAACAAGCATGTAAATTTATGAAAAATTATAAAATATTTGGTCATAGGCATTGTTTAAAAACCGTTTATCCTTAAAATCTATTGCATCACTATTAAATAAATAAATCAGAATATAATATAAGCTCATAGGAGGCACGCGTATCACTTTATATTTTTTTATGATGAAATACCCTTAAAGTTTGAAAAATTAAAAAATATCGAGTAATCAACTTATAATAGCACACACGTGGCAAACTTTAATATTGTATCCAACGAGTGGGTGATGAATAGTTTTAACGAGAACGCTGTAATAGTGTTTTCCTTGTAACCTCGTGTGCTCGAGTTCCGGTTAAAAACACTTTCCTGAATTCATAACTTACTGCTGTAATCACAAGCAATCTTGTTAGAAATTAATTTTTTGTTAGTACAGACGTTATTTAAATTGTAGTTTCTATTGTTTACGTATGCCCATTCCATGTATTCTCTAAAAATATTGTAATAAAGAGTATTTAACAGGTCAATCTTGATAAAATGGCTTTTTGTGATTAAAACGGGATGCATTAAACAGATTCCTTTTACAAGCTTCCTTTTACTTGGTCAGGTGTCTGTTAGGTTAGTCCAATAATTGGATCCTGGAAGTTACTAGAGGCACAGGTGTGCCTTTGTATTATCGAACCTACGTTTTCTGACTTTATCTTTTGTTCCCTCACGACTCGTAAATATAAAGTAGATGCGTGTATTGATATTCACATTTCATTATGATTAATTAATATTACTACCATATTTTACTGTTAGTGAACATTGAAAGATACTATACTTATATACTCACAGGAAGAATAGATGTGTCATATTTCTCATCAAGCCCTCTTATAATTATCTTCTATTATATTGTACTGTTATTGAACATTGAAAGATACTATACTTATATACTCACAGGAAGAATAGATGTGTCATATTTCTCATCAAGCCCTCTTATAATTATCTTCTATTATATTGTACTGTTATTGAACATTGAAAGATACTATACTTATATACATACAAGAAAAATAGACGTGTCCTCTCTCATCGAGCCTTCTTATAAGTATCTTCTATTACATTGTAATGTTATTCAACATTGAAATATACCATACTTACATACTCACAGGAATAATATATGTGTCATCCCTTTCATCAGGTCATGTTATTAGAATTTTACAACTATATTGTTGTACTTTAAACAGACATTAGAAAGCAACTGTACTTATATATTAATATATTACAGGAAGCGTTCTATACACATCTGGCATCCCTTTTAGCCTTGCTATAATTATTTGATTTTGCTCTTGGACAGGTTTGAGGCTGCTCTTGTGAACAATTTTTATTATAGTTAGAATAGTTATACAGAACATAATTATCAATGAGCCAAGTTTGTCTTATATATATATATATATATATCGGAATATCGAGGAATATCGAGTAATCAACTTAGAATAGCACACACGTAACAAACTTTAATTTTGTATCCAACGAATGGGTGATGAATAGTTTTAACGAGAACGCTGTAATAGTGTTGTCCATGTAACTTTGTGTGCTCGTGTTCCGGTTACAAGCGCGTTCTGTTAGGAACATAACATAACTATATTTACTGGTATATTTATGATATATATGGATATATGATATATAGATGATATATATATAACATTATATATAATATTATATATAAAGTAAGAATCCATTGAACTAAAACAACTATTTTAAAGTTTCCACAGTATCAAAATCATCCGTAGTATTATATTATTTAATTTATTTTAAGTTTTTATAATTTATATAATAACGATTTTATAAGCACCAATATACAGGTTATAACACCTTGTGCAATGAAATTGTGGTGTAATTTATTATTAAAAAAAATTTTTTGTTTTTTAATTATCTGTTATAATAGAGAGACAGTTTAATATTATAGAACCTTGTAATATTTATTGTAATTGGTGTAGCAGTATTTCTTTCTGAGAAATATCTTTCATAGACAATTATTCCAAATAAAATATCGATCAGTAATACAGTACATTATACATATTAAAAACTACATCAATTAATCAACTACTTAAATATACATAAAAGTCAGTTCAGCATACGAGGTCAGTGTTATAAATAACATTTACATTTTTCTTTTCCACATTTCGTCGAACATTGCTTATGCAGTTACATTCTTAATATATTAACATTGCTGTGTTTAACAAATTCAGTCAACGGACGTTAATCATGACGTTAATGGCCTTCCTCAGTGAAGCTGGTGTATTTAAACAATGTAATTGCGTAAGCAATGTTTCGGCGTAACATAAACAGAAAAGTATATTTGTTTGCTATACATAAATCCATTTGTATATTATAGTATACTTTGCTTTATAAATTTTTATGTTTCATATGAAACGTTATTCTGCTGCTTTGACCCTGTGTTTAGCCACATATCTGCTGCCTAAGAGGGTATTAGCTACTCGGATGGTCACCTTTATGATGTAATTACAGTCAGTTGATTTGTTGATTTTGACCTAGTTTGTAATTATGTATTAGGTTAGTTATTACCTGAAGAAGAGATCAGATTGCAGATCTCGAAACGTAGTGTTACTGATTTCTTGTTTCACTGAACGATGGCAAAAGTCCGGATAAAGTCAGTTGGCTGGATATAGAACCATAAAATATTAATAGTATTCTATAGTAAATTACCCTTAACATTCAGCTCATGAAAAGAATATTTCATCTCAAAGACTCTTGAAATTGTATTGTTTTCTGTAAATTAACAGATAAATTTAATAATATAATAATTCCCGCTTAAAGCATAAGATTAATCTGTAAAATGTTAAATTTTTTAATCTTCAAATAATAAGGTGCAAAAACTTGGAACTTTATCTAGAATCATTATTAATATCGAAAAGAATAAAAAGCGAAGTATTTTTTTTTCCTTTTATGAAGTTAAGATAGCTGCCATTGCAATTGACACTTAAGAAATTAGTTTTCAAGCTCTGTATTAGACTTGATCAATTCTATATTTGATAAAATATACTCGTCTTCATTCGATCTTCTAGCTACTTCTTCAACAATCTGGAAATGTGACAAAGTTATGCAAGATATTTTATGTTATAAGTAGTTTTATCTTTATTCAATTACACTTTTCTACCAGTAAAAATTTTAAAATAAATATTGAAAATTATATTTAATGATGTGAAACGTTACAACAGAGTTTAACATATTTTTATTATAAAACATCAGCCTAAACAATAGTTTGGATAGGTTGGATTGAATAGAGACAGCATATTTTATAAAGATAAAATATGCTGTTCTACTATATACGTTCTTTGCGTAATGCAATTTTTTTGCCAGAGTACCAATTTATGATTATTTAAATTGAAATGCCCACAAAATTTCTTGACTCTGTTTTCTAGTATTAGTAATAATGTAACATTGACAACCCATTTAATCTCAAAAGATCCACAAATGCTTCGGGTTTAATACGTCTAGTATTGTATTCACTCAAGCCTCTTTAACATGTTATAATCAACAGCTTACAGTTATAATCAATCCTGAAAAGTCTAATTACTATTTACCACGGCTTAACACAATATCAGGTGTTTGGAGGATAGCCATCTTCATGTAAAAAAATTATATAAAAACAGAAACTAAAAATTCTAGTGGTGTCAGGAGCCCATAAGTCAGGTATTATATTCTAAAACGTATAATTAAGTGTGCATATATAAATATAACCAGGCCTAGGTATGAAAACATTCTAGCCTACAGCAGGAAAACGCTAATCATAAAATTTGATGCACTTTCATCTGTAATTACTCAATATTTTAGGATTTAAGACCTGAACAAGGAAGCGGATTCTACTTCTTGAATGTTTTTTGTTATTTCTATGGTTTACAATTTTGTTATCAGTTCATGTTTTAATAATATTAAAGTCTCTAATTGTTTGTAAAACCATTGATTTGTATTACAATAGGCAAATATTTGTGTGGAACGTGTTGAAAAACAGTATTTAACTACTGAACTCTAAAACGGTCAAATCTCAAAAATATATTGGTAATAATTTGAAAAAACGGATTAAATGATTGACGTTACTTGCTTTTGTAGAAGACCACAGATTAATCAATAAGAATATAATCTAAATCTTAAGCGTAATAAACCAATTCAACGAAGTATGAAATTACTCGAAAGTACGTATACATAAGCATTACACAGAAAGATGGATGGACTACCTGCAATTTTACCTTTTAACACAAAAATAAATACATTCATCCTTGATGAAGCCTTTGCGCCTATTTTAATAACTACATAATAAGTTTATGTAGAAATATACACAAATACGGACAGATTTCCACGCTAAAATTAATAGTGATGTGTTTCTCAGACCAAAATGAATCATTGTAACGATTTCCTGGAATTTTTCTAGGAAGAGTTGTTGCGCAATCTTAAAAATTGATGGATTGTCGTTTTTTTCCATAATTTACTCATTAGAATAATACATTTTCTGGTTATCTTAGAAATGTCGGCATGTCATATTTTACAAAGGTATTATGTGGACACGGATTTTGAAAACGTTTCGCTAATGGTGTACGAAATTATTTTTTGCTACACAAATAATGAAATAAATTTGAATACGTTTGATTAATTATGCTAACATAAGATACTCGATAAGATACGTAGATAAAATGTAACAGTTACAGGAGTAAAAATGGTAATTTATCGTTGAATAGGATTCATAGACACGACAACGTACTCATTTCATTTGAAAAATGTTTTACATTTTACAGGAACATGTCAAGTGTCACTGATACTATTGGTATAGCTTCAAGTACTATTTCCACGTTGCTGCACAGTAATTGACATGATATCAGGATTTCATTATTTTCTCATCTCCAAATCAAACAATGAAATATTTAACATTTTATGAGCGTTGTGATTGTTTGGAGTACGTAAACCTTATGGTTCGAGATTGGTATATTTTGATTTTAAAGTTTGTGAAACATGACTGTTATCAAAATAACATGATGTATTGTTTTGCTAACTGTTGGGTTTTAAAACGTTAAAAAATATATAATATTTCTTAAAATTTCATGTCAATATTGGGTTGCAACTAAGCACTATGATATCTCGATGAAAATACATTTTTTTAGAAAGGAATACACAATAGTTTCCTTTAAATGAATAAAAACTATCTAATTAATGATTAGCGGGTATCTGAACATGATTATTAGTCTTCTATTTTGATACACATAAATACAAAATGGTTATTCATGTTAGTTTTATTACATATTGTAGATATCACTTCACTGCCACACACCGTAATGTAAATGTGTCTCTGATAATTCGCTTACCAGCTATTTCTGACCGTATTCCGTTTAAATACGGATTAATTTCATATCTTAAAACTGATTTATCAAGGTGAAAAGAAGAACATCACAGTGATTGGATAACAAGTGTAACATTAGATTGACTGAACAGTGACGCTAATCTCAGTCACTTTTGTTTTGATGTAAAAGGTGAGTTAAGGATAACTGTTTAAGTTATCAGGGGAAGATTTATACTGTAAAGTTCTCTTGTTTGTTGTTGTCACTTGGGGCTGGGTTGTTACACTCTTTCATTCTAGGACGCAATTTACATTATTGGTTAGCTCACAAACTTTTAATATGCTTACATATTACAGCAGAACATGCTTTTAAACGTGTATCAATATTTAAATGTCTACTTTTTCAACTTAATTGGATATATTCAACAATTGTATAGTATTCTTTATAAAGCAATAAACGCTCGTATTTTATAATCTAATTTAGTTATCTAGAGTATAAATATCTAAAAAAAAAATTACAACTTACAGAGTCGACTCTCAAGCATTAAGTTCACTTCTACCTCCACACTAACTAAATTACATCTGTTAAAGATTAATGTCCATGACGACCAGTATCACTGTTTCATTCGGATCCTTACCCATACAAATTTTACACGCAACGAATCCAACCTGACAAAGGTGCAACTGTTCAAAAAAGCACCAGAGTTATTTAAAATATTTAAAATTAATGAGAAAATATGTTTTCCATTCATTAAGTATGATTTTTACTGTGTTAATTAATGATTTTAATTACAAAAATTTAAACGTGTGTCCTTATTTACAAAGAACGTATGTATTTATATTGAACTGAAGGAGGAGTATCAATTTTCTATTATTTTACAAAAGGAAAACTCACAATTAACCAATAATTTGTGTATTTTACCACGAGGCCTTTCGACATCGAAGATGCCATCATCAGGTGTGAATAAACAATTCAAAACAAATATCGGCTGAGTAAAACTTAATAACAAAATTTACATGGTTAAAAGTAAAATATAGTTAAAATATAAAATATAGTTAAAAGTAATAAGTAGATAGTAATATGGGGTTCCTGGCGCACTTTCGGAGACGACCGAAAAGCAATGTAAAATACTGTTCAATGTACCATAAAGGAAGCTGAGAAATAACACAGCAAATCTCAATGAAAAATTAACCGAATCTACAGTCGTTCGTCTCCAAAAGCGATCGGTACATTACTATCTACTCTGTGGAATGAAAAATTAACCAAATCTACAGCTGTTTGCTTCTACTTTCTTAAGCTGTGCTTTGTAAAATGTTGTCAAATCTGCTACGAATAAAGGATTTATCTTAATAAAATTTAATCAATTTAAAACATTTTTACTAAAAACATACTGTACTTTAATAAAAAACTTTTCTACTAAATAAACAACATGAACTCACCAAGCTCTCTTCAGTTTCTAGCATTTCAAAAACTTACAAAGAAAGACAATTTTAACGAGTTCAACGAATTACCAAAACATTTTAAAGAACAGTTGATACTTTCCTTAAATGATACAGAATTCAAAGAACTTGTAAAGTCTTTTGCAGAAAAAACGTCTAATGGAGTGTTTTACTATCGGCAAAAAACTAAAAAAGTAAGGGATTACATATTTAATATAATTACGAAAGATATTGAAAAGAAAGTAAAAAATAAACAAACAGAGAGTTTTCATCGTTTTTTTATGACATTTTTCCCATATTATACGTTCTTTCAAGATAATCAAGACTTAATTGATGAATTTCTTAGGAATTTTTGTGAGTATCAAGATTTATCAACACAATTCATTAAAGAGCATTATAGAATTTTTCTTATAGAATATAGCCACATTTTGTGTGAAACAAAAGGTATTACTGTAGATAATATTCCATGTGATTCCTATGAAGAAAGACACCAACTATGGTTATCAAAACAGTACTATGACGTGGGGAGGGACTGCAAGTTTTAGAGTTAAGACTTTATTCTACAAAGTTAATTGTTATAATTTCTTTATCTTTTATAGTCTTCTTTCCAGTAACAACCAAGTGTAATTTTTCATTTTTGTTTAATTCTTTAATCTTTTTCTCATCCAAAACAGTCAAAAGTCTGTTCGGTAAGTGTACTTTACAATCTTCCAACTCGGCAATTATTGTAAACCCGAATTTATCTTTCATTTTCTCCAAATTCAAGATTCTATGTTTCTTCCTTTCTTCCAATTCATTTAACTTCTTATACTCTTTAAACTTACATTCTCCAATATCATTTAACTCCTTCAAGAACTCCATTTAAATAGAAAAAATTTAAAGACGGAAAAAATGAAATTTGCTAACAATCACTCGAGAAGTCGAGGGAATTGCCAACATCTTCATTGTTTTGACGAGGTTCTTCGTTTACTTTCTCCAAATGTACTATAAAAATCATCGAGGATTTCTGGCTTAAAATCGTAGACAAATTCAACATCCAGATAATGAAAAAATACAGGTAATATCTTTTCATAATAAACGTGTGTATCGATACCTACAAACCTAATGTAATCTTTGAAAAGGAAAATAATTTTGTCAATGGTTCCAAGAGATAAGTAAAAATTTTTATTCTGTTTTCTAAATTCTGTAACAAATTTTGTTTGCTTCTTGTCTCCGTATTGTAATTTTATAAGCAGATTATTCAAATGTGTTAGTTTATTTTCGAAATTTCCTAGGTTTAGGTCTTTCGTACAAAATTAAATTACAACCTCTACAAACTAAATATCTTTTTATCGATAATTTCTCCTCTATTAGAACACTTGTAACAGTTGGCATTATACTCTTCCATTTAAACAAAAAGATTTTTTTATAAATGGAGATTATGGAACTAACTCTGCCGAGATATAAATTTTTCAGCGCAAATGTTTGTGTTTACATTTCTACAACAGAGATAAATAGAAATAATTTCATTCTATTGTACAACTATTTAGGATATTATGTGTACGATTATAAAGATTATTACGGGAGAAATCGGGATTTTTCAGTGGCGAAAGAGTATATTTTTGAAGTATTAGAGGGAATGAAAGAGAATAATATGAACATCATTAACTACTGAATTTCTCTAATATCGTTCTTAATCACATCATAGGCTAAACATTTCTCAGAAACCACAACCACATAACAAATCGCGTTTGTAACAGCTTTTTGAAAATCCATGTTGATAATTATATCGTTCTTTGAACCAGAAATATTTGTCATACTCTTTGTTGTATCAATGACATAAATAGGTCTATTCGCTAAAAATTCTTTAGGATTGTAATACATTTCCTTATTATTACAGTAAACTTTCTTAAAATCTTGATACATCTGATACATGATTCTGAAAAGACCTCCGGAAATGTTTAAATTTTGTAATTCATCTGGATAATAAGAACCGTTCAATTTTACTCTGATATTTTTTACATCCAAACTATCAAACTTTGAAGGATTTTTTTCTTGATTATTCTGTCTATCTGTTTGAAAAACTATGATAACGAACTTGGGATTGAAGATATTTCTATAAATATTTGTGATATCGAACGAATAAGTTGTTCCGGAAATACCTTTTTGTTCAATACATTGCCAATCTAGAAAATTAAACATAATGTTTTGACTTTTTGTAATTTCATCAATCAACCTTATTTTACTCGTAATTTTATAATCAATCATTGGAACTCTAATAAAAAAATCTGTAATTGTTATTTTTCCATCAACAGGCATAACATTTCCAGTTGCAGTCTTCAGAATCACATCATCGTCTTCTGCTCTTATAAAACTTAGATAAAATCCTCCTTTATAGATCGGAATAGTAACATTTTCAAAAAATCCTAATCCAAAATGAGATAAATTTCCAGCTGCTTCAAAAAACACCAAATTTAAAATCTGATTCAAAGCCATTAGAAGTTTGAGAAATAACATCACTTTTTGAATACGAAATAGTTCCTTTAATTGTGCTTAATTGGCCACAGTTTTCGACTTCTTCTATCAATTTATTGTGTTTTCTTACTTCAATCTTAGAAAATAAAAACGGTATAAAATTATCGATTAATCTAACATTATCAGTTCCAAGATATGCTTGACCATCTTGTTTTGTTAAAGTTCCAGAAATATAAAACTGGAAGTTAGACGAGCAAAAGTTATCTCCAAAATCAATATTAAACTCAGTTCTTTTATTCGGTTCATTCAAATGTTGTTTACTAATTGGATAGAAATTTTTAAACTCCGCCCTTTCAATATCACTAGCATATTTTCTGTAGTCCGCCATTTAATAAGAGAAATTTTAAACATCGTGTATCATTTTTTCATCGATCTAATGTACGTTTTTATAAGAAAAGATATAAATTTTAGTAAAATAATTAAAAAGATTAGAGTCATTTTTAATGATCTACTTCGTCATATTCAGGATTCTCTTCCTTAAATTTTGCGATCTCGGTCACATATTTCAATAAAATCTGCACAGGATAGTAACCGCTATCTATAATATTGTTCCAATCAACTGTATCTTTATTTTCATCCAAAAACTTTATACTCAAGTGTTGATAGAGACAAAGAACAGACATATGATCTTTTAATTGATAATGTATATTTTCTTGAATGAACTCTGATGATAAAGTTTGATATTTAGCAATGTTATACCAATTCAATTTGTTTACGTATAATCTCATCATATCTTCGGATAATTCATATTTTTGAGAAATGTCATCCCAATGTTCTTTTTTCAAATCTCTTTCGTGTTGCATGATAAAAAGATCGAAAGCACTGTAATGTCCCGCCATCTCTATTTATTAGGAAAAAATTTCAAAATCAAGTTTTTATAAATTGGCTCTTTTTTGCGTTACATTCAGCACATTTTCCAGAAATTCTCTTAACTCCATTGATGTTTGCATAGTATTTTATATCATTTGTTGCAGTTTTTTCTTTACATCTCACACAATATATGAGCGCCATTTATATAAGGAAAATTAGTCATCATAGCCGCCTAATCCATTAAATCTGTTATCAATATTTTCAAAAGTTTTATTAACATCTTCTTTAAATTTATTAAAGTTTTCTTCTAGTTTATTTACTTTATCGAGATATAAAGAGTATCGATCATCTATTCTTTTAAGTAATTCATTATTATGTGTTACTTTCTCATTGAAACGTGTACCAAAATTTTCAAAAAAGTTTACTTTCTCATTGAAATGTGTATCAAAATCTTCCAGAATTTTGTTAATTACTTCACCAACTAATACATTAACATCATTTTTATATGTATTAAAGTTTTCTTCTAGTTTATTTACTTTATCAAGTAATTCACCAACATCGTCTACTGATCTTTTACTTCTTTCATCAAGTTTTTCATAGACTTCTGTTGTAAAATCTTTAACATGCTGTTTATGATTCTCATAATTTTGTTTTAGTTCATTAAACATTTTAATAGGATCTTCTAATTGAATCATTACAACAACATCAAATGGATTAATTCCTTTACTAACACCGCTAATTCTTTTTCCTTTAAAATCTAAGGCATTTTTAACATTCGGATCATGTAAATCAACAATATCGATGTTTTCTGATAATTTTAGAGGTTTTAAAATTTGTTCTTTAACAACAACATCATGTTTGTCAATACCAGGTCGAACACCGACAATTCTTTTTTTATTAGCCAAACTAACATAATTCTTTTCAACTTTGATCGCTTCAGTAATTTTATCAGCTTTTTCGATATGAGACATTAAATTGGTAAATAATTTTTTTACACCATCATCAACTTCTTTTTTCCAATGTTTTTATTTTATCAGCAACTTCATTTGAACTCATGAAATTTGCAAGTTTGTTATCATATTCTGCTTTAAAATCTTCAATCTCGACAGCAAACATATCTGAATCTGGAAGGTTTTGTAATAAATTTTCTAACTTGTTATCAAACTCATTTCTCAAACTATCAAAATTCAAACTATTATCTACATTTTGAATAATTTGTGTACCAAATACGTCAAAAATATTTTGTGAATCCATATTTATTAAGCAATAATTTGTTAACAACTTCTTTAAAATCTTTACCATTACTCAGTTCATTCAAAACAAAAACACATAAATGACCACAAATTGGGGGATCTTTATAGTCTTGAATCTGAGAATCATTGTAGTAGACGCTTGATTTTTTCAAATATTTAATCAATTCTATAGGTGGTTTGTCCTCAATTCTTCCATACGAATCAAAATAACATGCATTCTTATCATTTTTATAATAACAAATCCAATGCGTTCCACTTCCCATAATCGAGTCTAAATTCACAATTCCACATTCAAATTTCTTAACTTTTTCAGGTAATGTATCTCTCATGAAGATTCCTCTAAAATGTTTAATATTTTTGCAGATTTCTTCCAATTCCCCGAATGTTAAAGGTTTAAATTTTTTTTTTCAATGTTTGATTTCACGTAATTCAAAGTTTTTTCATCTAATCCAGATCCTGTAACATCTTCCAACTCTTTATCTAACCAATTTAAAATGTTTCGAACAATAGGAATCACATCCTTTTTAACGATTGGAGCAGCTTTACGAACATAAGGAACAACATTTTTAACAACTGGAATATTTTCTCCAAAATCTAATAAATCTTTCAAAAGTCCACCATTTTTAAGTTCTTTCAACTGATTATAAGAAAATTCTATTCTGGTTCCTTTATTGTTTTTCTTATGTTTTTCGAGTTTATTGTATTGTCTATTTGTTAAAAATATCTTATCTTCGCCATTTTTTAGTTGATCTATTTTAAATTGAATACTAACGGGTATTTTCTTCTTAAAAGCGGATTTTTATTTTTTCTTTCTGATTTTTGCTGAAATTTACATTCACCTCCATTTATATAGTTAAAATTTCAAGTTCTCTTCGATTCTCATTCCTAGTTTTCTCTTCAAAAACATTGCTCCAGCTGTTGGAAGCGCAACAAATCTTTCACCTAAACTAGCATCTTTTGATAAAAATCTATCCATTGCCTTATCTTGCAAAACTTTATCTGCGATATGTCTGGAATTTGTGTCTCTATGTTTTGCATAAAAAATATCGTGTTCCATAGCAGCTTGATCTAATTTATTTATACCAGTATCTCCTCTTTTTAGTCTTTTTTCGAGTTTTGTGCCAGGCCCCAGATACTGATAAGTTGGTACGTGTAATTCAAAAGGTAAATTGTTGATAAAATCATTCAAAAGTCCACTACCCTCAATCATAGATGAACTTATTGCCGGCAAAACTCGTTTTAAATATTTAATTTCCATCAGGTTTTTCAATCATTTCATCAAGTTTGTTCGAAATAAAATCCTTAATCGCTTTCTTTTCGTTCAAAAAAATTGTTGTTTCCAGCCTTTTCTTGAGCAGAAATATAATTAATAATTCCATCGAGTTTTGTCAAATCGTCGATATATCTGTATTCAATCTTATTATCACTGTATTTTCTTACACCTGATCCTTCGATTCGTTTTTCCCAAATTGGTTTTAATCAAATTGAGATATTTTTTACCTTTACTTGACTTTGGTTTCTTAGTTGATGGATCATTATTTTTGTAAATTGAATCAGATTCCCATAAAATTTCAGTATACTTTTTCAAGTCTTCTTCAGAATATAAACCGTCTTTTGGAACATCAGTGCCTGTTAATAATCTCCATAAACCTTGAGTTCCTTCATATGTTTTTTCATTAATAATGATATCATTATGCTCAAAATTCACGGGCAAATTTCCAATCATAAAACTTTTCTTTTTTCTGTCCCAATACAAACCAAATTTATCATCCTTTGCTCTAGGAAAGAAATTTTTTACCAATTTCACCAATTATTATATCCGTTGTTCCAGGACTTATTGGTTCAACTATGGTAGAGTCTTCAATGATTCGAGGTCTAAATGGTGTTGAAGATGGTAATTTTGGCAATTCAAACTCAGATTCTGGTATCGAAATATCAGCAAATTGTCGTACAACTGGAACCAAATTCATTAAATTTTGATTATCGCTTAAAACATTTTCAATTTTGCCCTCAACATTTTTTTATTGCAGAAGTTACAGGTTGATTAATTTTTTGAATAAGTTCTTGTTCTTCTTCATCCATTCGAATCTGTTCTTTAAATTCTTTGATTAATTTCTTTTCGATTTGATCAAGTTTTTTCGCTTCTTCAGAAGTTACGTTCGCCATTTATTTAGGAAAATTTTGAAACGTGGAACGTAAAACGTGAACGTGGAACGTAAAAACGTGAACGTGGAACGTAAAACGTGAACGAGAACGTGAACACGAAACGTGAAACGTGAACACGAAACGTGAAAACGTGGATGGAACGTAAAACGTGGAACGTGAACAGATTTACCGTTTTTCTGTTATTTTCATAATGTAAATAAAAAGTAAAGATAATGTAAAAATAATTGTAACAAATATTTTATCAAGTAGATTTGTCAGACCACTGAGCAGCATTTATGTTAGAAAATTTATTCAAATATTTTCCATTTTTAGGCTTCAAAGTTAGATTAATAGTTAAAAATCCGTAGTCTTCCTTCCAAATTTTATCACATAACTCAATAAAGTGGTTAAAACTCATATCAGATCCCACATAATTGTTATAAATCTTTCTCGAATAGTGATCATCTTGCTTAAAAATACACAACATATTCAGGTTATTTCTTATAACTTGTTTATCAACCTTTGAAAAGCATTGGGAAAGATAGATACAAGAGATATTTTTGTGACGAGACATTACGAAATATTCCTTAATAACGTCTTGATTTTCTAAAATACAATCATCAAAAACGATTAACGAATTGGGTTTACATTCGCTTAACGGAACTATGTCCTCAGAAGCATTATAAAAATGTGATATTTTTTTGTTTAAGTTTTTCTCAATATTTTCAAATCTTTCTTGTAATTTTTTATAGGCGTCTTGTTCTAACGATTTACTAAAAACATACAAATTGGAATAAGGAATCAACCTATTGTAGATAAAATTCAATAATAAAGTTGTTTTTCCACATCCACTTGAACCAACAATTAACAATCTGATTGGTTGATCTTTCTTATTTTCTTCAAACGTTTGAAGTTTTATCTGATCTTTTTGCTTTAAAAATTTCTCCATTTAAATAGAAGATTTTCATCTTGAAGCAACGCTTGCGAAAATGAAGCTGTTCAAGTTGACTTCAGAAAGCTCTAAATTAGTTTTAAACTTGGAACATCCTATACACTTAGAGGAAGAATCAAATTATTTTGTCGGTTTAAGCGGCTTTTATTCTGATAATTTTGTAATAAATATTAGTGAAAGTTCTCCTTATTGTATAGGATTTAGTGAGAAGAACGTAACAAAATATTATGGTTTAAACAAAGGATATTATACTTTCGATCAAATAAAAAATTCCCTTAAAAATTATCTGAAAACATTCAAACAATCAGATAAATCTTTAAACTTTGACGAAAACAAGTTTGAAATGCAAAAAAATTATCTCTCTAATAAAATTCAAATAAAATCACCAGTAAGAATAATGTTTTCAGCAATTATTGTAGATTTGTTAGGGTTTGTTCAAGAAACTATTGAGCCAAATCAGGTATATTTAGGAAATAAAACGCCAAAATTTAGACCGTTCGATGTAATTGAAGTGCACTGCAATCTCGTTGAACCTAGTTTTGAAAATCATACCGAACATTTACACAAAGAATCTGAAATTTTGTACACTTTTTTTCCCAAATGTTGCTTATGGATCAAAAATCAGTGAAAAACCGAATGAAATCGATTATATTCCAATTAGAAAAAATATTAAAAGAATTCAAAAAATCGTTCTGACTATACAAGACTCTGAGGGAAATTTATTAAATAATGAGAGTAAAACAACAATATATTTAAGATTGTCGAAAGAATGATGAATCAAGGGGGGAACGAATCGTTCTTACCTTCAAATTTTCAAGAAAACAACTTTTGAATGTATAAATTACAAGAGTCTATGCCATAGACCCTTTCAAAATCTTCATCCTGACACTGTTTTTATCAATGAATCTGGACTTTATACTGAAATAAAAATTACTAGTTAAATTTTTTTTCTATCTAAATGGAGTCAGTTGTGAATCTACTCAAATTCAATAATAAAGAAATTTTAACATTTGTTGACGAAAATAATGAATTTTGGTTTAAGGCGAAAGATGTTGCAGAGGTGTTAGAATATAAAGATACGAAGAAAGCAATTAAAGAACATGTCAAAGAAAAATATAAAAAAAGCTTTGAAAACATACATTCTGAAGGTAGGGGTGATTCGCCCCCGCCTTCAAACTTTCAAAAAAACACTGTTTTCATCAATGAAGCAGGCATATATTCTTTAATCTTGAAATCTAAAATGAAAATAGCAGAAATGTTTCAAGATTGGGTTTTAGAAGAAGTTTTACCAAGTATTCGTAAATTTGGTGTGTACAAACTTGAAAACGAAAATAAGCAGTTAAAAGATGAAATAAAACAGTTACAAATTTCAGGTCAAATGAAATCCTTGAAAATAGAGAATCAAGAATTGCGAATGGAATTAATGAAGAGAGATATGGTATGTAAAGATTTTGATAAGAAAAAACACCATGTTTTTGTATTAATTAAGAAGAATCACATGTGGGAATGGCCTTATTATGTTATCAGAGCTCAGAAACGAGAAATACCAAACCGATTAAAACATCTAAAAATAAATTATCCTGAATTAGAGATTTTGTTCATTGATGACGAACCAAATTCTATCAATCTCTACAACCAAATGAAAGAATCTTTGAATATTTTATACAACGGAAATCATTTTACTACAAATATGGCAGAATCTCGACTGATTTATAGAATATCTAAATTACACGATGAAAATGTTTCTAAATTTTACTAAAAACTCTCGATTTATTATATTTTGTTTGTAAATGTTTAGCATAACTAGGTAACCATTGTAAAATCTTTTTTTCATATTCACAAGGCATTTCGTTTTTATAACTTTCGCTGAAAATTTTGTTAGCACAATCTTTGCAAAAAGCATCTTTTCTATCTTTACTATACTGCCAGTTATTAAATTCAGAAATATTTTTAATTTCTTTACAAAAGTAACACTTTTTCTCTCTTCTAAAGTTAATTTGTTCATTTTATCATATAATTCCTTACAATAACAGTCTTTTCTATTCTCTTCTTGACACTTTGTACATTTCTTTTGAGACTCCATTTAAATAGAAAAAATTATTACACGATGAAAATGTTAAACTCTTGAATTATGATATTTTGTTTGTAAATGTTTTTGATAATTATTTAACCATTTTATAGTTCTTCCACATTCACATTGAGTATCTTCATAATATAATCTATGGTGATTCTTCTTTACACAATCTTTACAATATGAGTCTTTCTTATCTCTACTATAGTGATCACTATTAAACTCTGAAATTTTTTTAGTTTCTTTACATTTAAGACATTCTTTATCTTCCAAAGTTAATTTTTCTATTTTATCATATAATTCTTTATGATATTCCCTTTCACAATCTTTGCAATTATAATGCATTCCATCTTTCCTATTTTTATCTTTATAAAATTCATTTAAATCTTTAAATTCTTTGCACTTTGTACATTTCTTTTGATGCGCCATTTATATATAGAAAATTTATATTACAGTTTTGACTTCTTCAATTCATATTCATAAAACTTTCCGGTTATTTCTTCATTATTTAAATCTTTTATACTATAAGTTACAGGATCTGTGTTATTAATTTGATAAATCACAAAGATTTCTCTTGACCAATTGTTCTTATATTTGTTCGAAAATGTTTGTTTTTTTACTAACAATTCTTACATGATCATTGACTTTAAATTTAGTTTTCGTGTGAATTTCTGGTGGAATATACTTAAAAAAACCGACTCTAATAACTCTTTTTCTGCATCATTATCTACGTCTTTAGGCTTCATTTTGATTGTGCTATGAACAGTATCGTTATATTTCTTTACGATTTTCTTGAAGAATATCGATCCATTTAAAGTTTTTATTAATCTCAAAAAGAACCTTCATTCTTTCATTTTGAGTTCTGTTATATCTCTCTACAATACTTGATTTCTCTTCGTTTTCAGTATGATAAATCTTAATGTTGTATTTTCTCAAAACTTCGTTAAATTCTTTATTTTTAAACTCTAAACCCTTATCTGTATGAAGTAGATTTGGCGGTTTGTGATTGATCTTTATCGCGTCTTTTACTATATCTTCGAAGGCTTTTGAAACATCTTTACCGTTTTTTCTTTTGATAGCTCTTGACCAAGCATATTTTGAGAAAGTATCAATAACATTTAACATATACTTGAATCCATCATTTTGATCCGAATAGTTAGACATTATTACTAAATCTGCTGCCCATAAATCGTCAATTCCTAAAGTTATAATTTTTCTCTTTTTAAACTTTTTTCGTACTGGTGCATGAATTTCTCTAGCTTCAATCTCTATTTCTTCCTTATTCTTAGATTCTTTCTTTACTTGTTTTTCATAAGGATTCTTTATAAATTTTACTCTTATTTGTCTTACATTTTGAACATTTTGCAGCAATTCTATACAACCCGTTTTGAGTTTGAACGATTTTTGAATCTATATTTTTCGTTTTCTTTTTTACACTTGTGACAGTGAATTAAATCATCTTCCATTTACATATCAAAGTTTCAAAGTTTATTTAATTCGTCTAATATATCAGATTTTGCTTCATTTTTATAGCCATACGGTACTGTATCGATCTTATTTTCTAGGACAATTCTCTTATCCATCTTTAGCGTTCAGTGCCAGCTTGTTTATAGTGACGGTGTACAACTCATGTTTGTAGCTTTTGATTACTGTCATCTCCCTAAATTCTTCTTTATCTTCGAACAAAACATTTCTTCAAGTTTTCGATATTTATTGTTTTATTTACAACGCTTCTCTTAATTCCTTTACACCTAACTGGGTTTTTTATCTAGATATTTGTACGAGTACATCTTCGATCTCAATCCACAAAATTCTTCTAAAACTTCACTATTCAATTCATCTTTGAATTTTCCTATTACCTTCTTATTTTTAGTAGTGAAACATTCGTGATCTTTTGGATAATCACTTGTATCAAAGTCATCTATATTTTCTTTAATAATTTTAAAAGGATCTCGTTTCAATTCTAGAAAATAACTGTCTGTATCCATGTAAACACAGATTCAAAATCTGGATCAAACTTCTTTAATTTGTTGTAATAAAACTCGTACATTAGCAATTTTGAGAGGTCGAGAACTGAAAATCCTATGTAAATCGGTTTGTTAAATTTAACCTTTTGTTTGTACATGTGACTCGCTATACAGTTGTCGTCAAAGATGTTAAAGCATTTGAAATTTGTTTTCTTGGCCTGTTTCATTGAAAATTCTTCATTTCCAAGCTTAATATCACATCTGTTTCTCACATTTTCCATAGATTTTCCAAAAACTGAGTTGTTCATCAGCTTATAAAAGTCCTTTTCAAAGTCGCTTGTAGCTTTGGTTCTCATGTTTGTGTTAAAATCAATGTATTCTTTCATAAAAGGCTTCTGATCGAATGCAATAACTCTATTCACATGTTTCAAAATCATACCTTGTTCCAAATAGAACTTCAAATTTCTCGAATGAACAACGTATTCAGTTTTATCCAGTAGAGTTGTGCAAAGTTTGTTTTTAAAATGTTCTGGAGCAAGAGGTAAATCCTTGTGATGTTCGTGTAAATTCGTTGGATATCCAAGATCAACTTCGAGAATATAGCCATAATCTTCGTCGCCAGTGAGTTCTAAAATTGTTTCTTGCCACTCTTCTTTTGTATACGTTTTAGGATCCATCCACTTGATATCACTAAACGGCAGTTTTTTGCATAAGACCATACCCATAAAGGTTGTTTGCATCGAGATAGAGTAAATAGTTTTCGGGCTTTGTCTTATCAAAATCTTTTAAATATTTGTTATTTGCTTTCACATATCGTTTAATACACTGAGAAATGCCTCCGCGAATACCTTTTTCGATCATCAAATACATATCGTAATCGTGTATCAGTTGAAGCTCGATTTTAGTTAATTTTAACATAGCATCCCATGCGAGACTGGGAGCTGTTAGATAGTGTGCTGGATCAAGCTTATAGCAATTCAAACAAATATTCCTAAAATTTTCAAAGATATCAGCGAGCAATAGAACATCTTGAATGTTATAGAGATCAGAGTAATTTCCTAGATTTTTCTCTTTTAATTTGTTCCAAACATTTAAGTAGTGTTGAAAATCTTTCTCAGATATGCTCTCATCTGTCAAAAGTGAATAGAAATCTTGAATTCTCAATTCTTCTGTGTAATCAAGTTTTTCAATACTGTCGATAAATTCATAGGGAAATATTCCTTTTCCAGATAGAATTTTTAAAAATCTCGTCGTCGTCATTTGGCTGTCTTTCTATTATCTCATTCAGTCCATCTTGTATAAAATGATTTGTATGTTTGAAGTCTTCTCTCTTTAGATTTTTAGCTAACTTTTCTATAGACGAGGCCATGAATCTGAACGTGTCTACAAACGAAAACTTGATGAATTTTCTTGGCTTATCACCTTCGAATTCATAGCCATATCCAGAATTTACAGAATAATTTATATATTTTTCATCGGTGTTTGCAATCAAATCAACATTTCCATATTGTTTAGCCAATTCTTTTATGTACAAATGAGTATCGTAATTTGACATATTGTGGCAGAAAACGGGAATATTCTGAGGAAATTTCAAAATTTAGATTGCAACATGCATGAGCTGCGCCTCGAAACTTGCCGGTTAAATGACAATGATCTCTCCACTTTATTATAACTCTTATCTTTCCAACTATCAGGAGTAAAACCATACTGAATTGGACCCAACATCATAAGCAGACCATTCACAGATATGACAAACGTTTGAATTTTGATACGAAATTTCTTCTTCTTCTGTCAATTTCATAGGTTTCATGTTCTTAGAATTATATTTTTTCGCTATGTATTTCGATAATTTATTGAGTTCTTCAAACAATTTTTGTCGGGACGTTTTTCAAATCTTCTTCATTTTTGGCACGATAACATATCGGTTTGTACATGCGATTGGTCACATTCGACACTAAATATAGAGTAAAACCATAAGGAATGTGCCTCTGAATCTTGGTTGTAGTCGATCTTTGTGGATTGTTTCTTGCATGTCGGAATTTTTTCTAATATGCTCTCAAAGTCCATATAAATTACGTACGGATGGTTAAATTTCTTTTGATAATTAGTAAATTTAGTTGTTTGACCTGGAAATGGCATAATTGGCTTACAAACTTCATGATTTTTTACAAATTTCTAAGTGATCTGTTAAATCTCCAGATTTTGTAAAAATGGCTTAAACATCTTCTACACAAAAATTTTCTTTCTTTATGTTTAGACAACTGCGAAGAAACAAGCTTATTTAAATCGGTTATCAAAACATAATGAGATTTATCATCTTGTTTAACATACAATAAATCAATGTTTGTTTCAGCGTCATATTTTTCAGAAATTTGTAACGGAAACAATGTTAATATTTTCATCAAAACTGTAGACATTGATAGACATTGTTGGATACTTATACTTGGAATTGTAGCTTCGTTTTTCAAATATTTGTATATCTTTCAGAGACATTGGATACTCAAAACCTGAAAATATTTCGTCATTCACAAATTTTTTCGTATTGCTTTACACGTTCACAGTCTCTTTCTGGTTTTTCAATAGCACATCTTATTGAGTAAATAAAGCAAAAAATCATCTCTATTTTTTATATTTATACAAGCTTTTTTATCTTTGATATTCTTTGGTAAATCGATGTATGATCCTGCATTCATCATTTCGTGTTTGTTAAGGCTCAAAACTAGTTGTTTACAAACTTTTAAATGTCCATCCGGAACCTTTATTTGGATTATTCGTTTGTTCTCGATGTGTTAATTTATTAAAATTGCTTAGTAATAAAGTCGTTTACGTCAAAGATTTCGTCTGCTTTGATAGTAAAATACATTAGACATGTTTGCGGTTCACCATTCACTAAAGTTCGTTCGTATTCACATTCCAAAGAGATATAGCCCTTCATATTTTTAACATTTTCTTGAAATTTCTCGATTAAACTTTTAATTTCTGACCGCATAATTGAAAGATATTTGTAAAATTGACATGGAATTGTCGTTCAAGTTTGTTAAAATGTATTGCTTGAAAAGACCGTGTATTGAGGATAAAACTTCTACATCAATGATATTTTCGGATTTTACTTTAAGAGTTTTATCAATTTCTTCGATCATTTCAGACTTGGTTTTATCGTTAGTACCGATAGCCAACTTTTCAGCTATTGAATGAAGTTTTTCATCATTGAATAGGTCGAGATTTTTCTTTTCAACTTTGAAATTTCTCTTTAATTCACGTAATTTCTCAATATTAAACATGTTTTCGTGATCGGCAATTTTATTTTCTCTAGCCCATTGTCTTAAATAATTTAGTTCATTATCGTAAATTTGCTTGTTTTTTTCGTGACTTTTAGAATTATAATGGCGATCATAGTTTTTTCTTAAAATTTCTATTTTGCAGAACGGACATGATATTTTATCGCGCTCCATTTAGATAGAAAAATTTATTTAACTAAATGGTGCTTGTAAACCAACGATTGCGCCTCTCACGGCGTGATATCACTACGGATATGACGCAGGCGAAGCGATTATCGTGATGGTCGGTCTGTAGTAGCACACCTCGACTGTCATTGATACACACAGCGCAAGCTTTCGGAACTAAAATGTCGGTAATGCAGATTTGCTTTTAAGAATAAAAAATTGTGTTCCCGTTTACTATTATAACATTTTCTTTTTCAAAATGTTAGATAATTTTACCTATTTTAAATATGCGTACATTTTGTTACTTGTAATTTTCAAATTATATTTTAAATTAATTTCTTAAATTTTTACTTCTCGATTGGATGTTGTATTGTGTTGCTGAGTATATATGTCCGCGAATTCGGTTTGGTCGGTTAGGAAGTTTACTTCTGAACTGTTTCAATGCGAGTGGCCATAGCGGAGAAACACCAAGTTCAGAAGTATTCAGATCGTATTCCGGAACCATTTCTCTATCCGTATCTCGCTCTTCTCTAGCCTGAATATAGATCCTAGCCTATAAACGGCAGAAGTGATCGTGTCATAGGCATAAAAAGAGAGGGAGAGAGAAAGAGACAGAGGGAGGAGAAAAGGTCGACCGAGAAATGGTTTTGCACTTTTTGACTTTGAATTTTTTCTATTTAAATGGAGTTCTTGAAGGAGTTAAATGATATTGGAGAAATGTAAGTTTAAAGAGTATAAGAAGTTAAATGAATTGGAAGAAAGGAAGAAACATAGAATCTTGAATTTGGAGAAAATGAAAGATAAATTCGGGTTTACAATAATTGCCGAGTTGGAAGATTGTAAAGTACACTTGCCGAACAGATTTTTGACTGTTTTGGATGAAAAAAAGATTAAAGAATTAAACAAAAATGAAAAATTACACTTGATTGTTACTGGAAAGAAGACTATAAAAGATAAAGAAATTATAACAATTAACTTTGTAGAATAAAGTCTTAACTCTAAAACTTGCAGTCCCTCCCCACGTCATAGTACTGTTTTGATAACCATAGTTGGTGTCTTTCTTCATAGGAATCACATGGAATATTATCTACAGTAATACCTTTTGTTTCACACAAAATGTGGCTATATTCTATAAGAAAAAATTCTATAATGCTCTTTAATGAATTGTGTTGATAAATCTTGATACTCACAAAAATTCCTAAGAAATTCATCAATTAAGTCTTGATTATCTTGAAAGAAACGTATAATATGGGAAAAAATGTCATAAAAAAAACGATGAAAACTCTCTGTTTGTTTATTTTTTACTTTCTTTTCAATATCTTTCGTAATTATATTAAATATGTAAATCCCTTACTTTTTTAGTTTTTTGCCGATAGTAAAACACTCCATTAGACGTTTTTTTCTGCAAAAGACTTTACAAGTTCTTTGAATTCCTGTATCATTTAAGGAAAGTATCAACTGTTCTTTAAAATGTTTTGGTAATTCGTTGAACTCGTTAAAATTGTCTTTCTTTTGTAAGTTTTTGAAATGCTAGAAACTGAAGAGAGCTTGGTGAGTTCATGTTGTTTATTTAGTAGAAAAGTTTTTTATTAAAGTACAGTATGTTTTTAGTAAAAATGTTTTAAATTGATTAAATTTTATTAAGATTTTTTCCTTTATTCGTAGCAGATTTGACAACATTTTACAAAGCACAGCTTAAGAAAGTAGAAGCTCAGATTCGGTTAATTTTTCATTCCACAGAGCAGATAGTAATGTACCGATCGCTTTTGGAGACGAACGACTGTAGATTCGGTTAATTTTTCATTGAGATTTGCTGTGTTATTTCTCAGCTTCCTTTATGGTACATTGAACAGTATTTTACATTGCTTTTCGGTCGGCTCCGAAAGTGCGCCAGGAACCCCATATTATTATCTACTGTAATATATATATATATATATATATATATATATATATATATATATATATATATGTATATATATATATATGTATATATATATATATATATATACATATAAACTCATGGCATACATATAAAACTCTTTTACGTTTTTTATTGATCTTGGCATCAAGGCCAACGTAACATTGGCGTTGGAAATACAGGGTCTCCCGTAAATCTCTGGAAAAATGAATACCACTTTATTGCTCAGGTCAAGACAATCATATTTCACTATATGAACATGGGTCTCTGATGCTTAGTTTCCCATCTGTCTGTCTGTATGTGCTTTTATAAATAAATAATAACTAATAAGTTCAGTTATACGAAATATGCTTCAAATGTTGCTAATTATATCAAAAATGGCAAAGGATTGCTAAATTCTATAAAATGTTAATATACAAATGTATATTGGTGTTATTAATCAGAATATTGTATGTAATATAAATAAAAATGTTTACACACAAATGGTGTATTTTTCCTTGAAACAAAAAGACTTTTGAAATTTTAATCAAAATTATTTCCTCTCGCTCTCCCTTTCTTTTGCAGTCTCCCTCTTCTTCCCTTTCATTTTCACGATCTTACTTCATCACTCATTGTCTCTTTGTCCTGGAACTCTCCTTTTCCTAAAACATATTTTATATTAAAGTCACACACTTGTTCTGGATTGGTGCGCAATTATTAACATCTCACTTCATCGTTATCTCTCTATAATAATGTCATTAATAAGTAATCTGTCATCAGGGGAGTGAGAAATCGTGTAAATATTTTGGTAACTGTTAAAACATATATAATTTTCTCGTATATACACGTGGTAGTTCCAAGAGAACATCTAATAAAAAAGAAATGAAACCGATTCATATCACGCAGTGTCTAGGGAAATTTGAGACGTGTAGCTGCTAATATTGAACAGATAACATTTCTATTTATATGTTTCGCTATTCTGTTTAAACCTTACCGAATGCTTCTTCGATATAGCTGTATGGAGTTGCTCTCAGAGAACTTTACACATTTAGCTGCTTTAATTTTTATTTTGAGAACGTTTATAGCATATTACAACAATAGAAAACAATGCATATTAAAATTCAGTATGCGTAATTACTGTCGTATTATAAGTGTTTGCAAGGTTTATGAAGTTTGATTAATTTTTAAATATGGGGCTACAACCATGAGGCGAAAGTTAATAACTTTATGTAGTATTCTTGTCTCCCTTTTTAATAATAATATTTATTTGCTAAAAGTTATTTTTAACATTAGTATACTGTTAAAAAACATAAATAAAAAAAATAAATTTACAATGTTTTATAAAAAAACGAAATATATTAAATAATATAAACTACAGGTAAAAATGCAGAAGTTTTAGATTTTTGTTACAAGATTCAAACCAATTAAGTAAAAATATTTCCACGAAGCTTCTAGGCAAGTATATTTGGTTACGAATTTTTAAGTTCTAAAATATTTAAATATTTAAATTACTGTTCAGGTTTACGATACACCTTTTGAACCATGGTCCACGTCTTTAGAACTTCGCTTTCAAGCCATAGTATCAGAATTTTTTGAATCGAGTATTATTTATCTAAAGCAAAATGCATACAAAAATTTAAACTATCCATATATAATGCAAAGTAAAATAAACTAAACATTGAACTATGGAACATGACGAGAAGATCGCCAATTTAAATTAGATAATGACGTAGCTCAATGCACAACGTTACATTTAGCAATGAATACAAAACCTTATAAGAAGCGCAAAGCCAATGTTAAAAAGTCTGCCAATTTTTATTTGAATTTGGCAAGCTTAGCGCGTCCACCGCTAGGCAGCGTGAAGGGCGCTCATGGCGTGGCGAGCTAGAGTGAGACGGAAGACAGAGCGGGAGCGAAATGAGAAGACAGCGCGCGGCCAGTTAGACAGAGAGAGAGAACAAGCTAGAGCGAGAGGGAATGAGGGGGGAAACAAGCGCTCCTAGCGGCGGACGCGCTAAGCTCGTTTTGGCGGGAAACCAACTTGGCAGACTATTCTCCATAAGCTTTGCGCTTCTTATAAGGTTTGTATTCATTGCATTTAGTCAGGCAGTTGTGATTTTTTTATTTCAGAATATATAACATTGCAGTTAGTTTAATTTTATCTAGCAATAATTTTCACGAAAGACTAAACCCAATGAATGAATAATATCATTATCCAGTGTTCGTTGTAATGAGTTTAACCATTTATTAATTTCATTGAGGAATGAATTCCATTCAATGTGAGTTTTACGAATAAAACAATTGTTTAGGAGTATCGAAATAGTTTAATGAACTCACTTACATTTTAGTTAATCGTGAGGAATCTCTTTTTATTGAATCCATACTAAACTTAAAGTCTATAAGAAGTGCACCTAAATGAGCATCTATTCTTTTATTGAAATAAATAAACATTTGGACCGTGCAGGAGATCTTCTGTAGAATATTGAATTCTTGCCTATATTAAATGATTTGTTTATTGCATTAGTTAATTAAGTTCACCTAATTGACATACCTTTCAATTTTATCTATATTTTTTAGTAAACATATTATTTACAACAGGAATATATTTGACTCTTCTATTGTATTTTTCTTTGCAAAATTGTGAAATAAAATACTAAGAAAATAAAAATGAATAAACAGTTTAAGGAATTATTTACTGAAATATTAACATGTCTATGTTTAGTTATTCAATATTAAGCTTGGGTTATTGTTTGTAAGGTCTGGAACTGTAGGTATTAAACATTCAGGTAATGTTGGCTGCTAGAGACTCGTGTTTGTTTCTAAATAATTAATCAAAAACTAGAAATACTTTTCATTAAACAAGCACAAAACTGGAGTAAGTTGTACTGTAAACACCAACCGTCAGTCTTTGTATGTTTTCTGATGCCGATATAATATTTATTTACATATACGACAGTTGGTGTTAGATACTTCAAACAAAACAAGTCTTTTTTTAAAAAATTTGTTAATTGTGTAACATTAACATGTATTTTAAACCTTTTTGATACAGCATCCTTTCATTTCGTTCTATCGTGGCTGACGATTTATTTTAATTTTATTAATCTTCAATAAGAAATCTTCAGATATATAAATTAAAACAGTTTCTATATTTCGGCTTAAGCCGTTTTCAGGAAATTACAAAAATATAAATAGGGCTATAAGAAAAAATAAACTTAAAACATCAACGCAGAAAATTTAAAATTAAGAATGAATTATGAAAAATGGTAAAACATATGATTTAATTTATAAATCCACTGTGTTGACTAAGTCACCTTAAATTTAATCCACTTGGAAATTTTGATTTAGTGATGAGTTGATGGGCTTCTTCCATGGTCTAAGACTGTTTGTACTTAAATTTTCTGATATTCTTCTTATTTTATTTTATTTTTATTTCTAAAGTATTTTTAATTTTATTAAAATTACTCTGCTGATTACACGAAAAACTAGATTGATTGCTCTGATATTGTCCATTAGCTTCTAGACAAATAAATCTAAAGCAAGCAACTACAACAGGCACAGTCCTGAAAGATATAGAGTTATCACTATTTTAGTCTTTGAAACAAGATGAATATTATTTATCTAGCAAAACAATGTTGTCAGTTAACTCAAATACTGTTATTCCTATCTGATACAACTCTGTCCATAGCTAATAATAACAGGTATTAACCTAGTTTTCACCGTTACAGATTGTAATAATACAAGTGAAACTAGAGCGTATTCTTAACTCTTATCAATAATTATTTCTTTGAAATCATGAACATTACAAAATTTGTTGTACACATCTTTTATAACTTACAAAGAGTTGTTACTGTTAGTTCAAGCATATATATAGGGTATAAATATAAGGGTACCTACGGTGGGAAGGATTGATTCAATAAGAATATTGAGTTCAATTCCAAGTCACACTCCGCTCAGAGTAGTGTCTGCAATTTGTGCTGTCTCAGACTTAACTCCTGAAATCTGGAGTCATTGTTCATCTGAAGAGATACAAACAAGTTAGCCACAAAGATGCTCAAATGAATTACTTGTATCGTTTCATTATAAAAGATAACTAAACTTCATTATTATTCTATATTATACCTAAACTTATACTTTATTTTTCTCGTTTGCACATAGTTTTCTATAAGCCCTATATAAACTATTCCCATGGAGCCAATTCCCATGGGATGCATGCGCATCATTATAGAATCTGAAATTTGCTAATGCTCATTCAATTATTATAGTTTTTTCTCAAATATATTTCATGCTTCATAAAATTAGTTTTTAGCTTAAGTACATAAATTATTAATTTTGTGCTGAAGATTCTATTTTTGTTGTATAATTTTAACAGTGTGTAATAGTATTAAGATACATCCAGTAGGGTTAAGTTATGGCTGGTTTATACCTTACAGTTGAACTAGCAAAAACCGAAGTACCACTTAAGTACGGGCAGCTCAATTTATTTCCAGGAGTGGAAATTATTAATCGCAGTAAATATTTCGAGATATCGAGGGGAAAGGTTAATTTGTAAGTCAGCCTATTGGAGAAGATAACTGTTGCAGTTGGTGGGGCTCCCTATGCTCTTAAAGGAAGTTGGTAGTCTTGACATAAGCGTGTACCCGCCTTTGACTGGAGAGACTGGTACACTTCCACTTCCCCTTCTTGATATGACTGAGACATATTGCCCGAAATTCTTCTTAAAGAATCTCGACAGGAGGCGGCCCCTGTCAACGTTACGTGTCCTGAATATTTAGTTACTCACGGAAGTAGTGCACAAGTCTATTTATGACCAATTGCAATTTCTCAGATTATTATTCTAGGGGAAAATGTTATAATATGTCTAGTTATACGTGTTACTACGGAAACGTTTTCAGGAAGTTGAAAAATACACTTTTGAGTATATGAATGGAAATATTCACTCAATAATAAAACTAAGTCCTCATAATAATTAAAATGATACGTAAAAACCAGTGGCATTGCGTATCTAAATTACAGACAAATTTAAATACCAGGGAATGTAATATTTATTAATAATTATAATTTCTAATATGTGACAGTCATTTCTTGCTGATAATTGGATTTTAAAATACTATATTGTTATTTCAGCTTATTATGTTTTATGTTAAAAGGATCCGCATAGAATCCGTTATACTTCCCTTGTTATAAACATTGTAATAATACATTTAATTATAACGACTCAATCTAAGTATCTAGTGTTACAATACCTACTAGTGTTTGCAGTTTGCAGTAGTGTTCGCCAGGACTCGAACCCGGATCTCTTACTTGCCGGGTAAATGTGCTACCATTACACAACACAGAGCCCTATTCAATTATTTTGTATTTGGCCGTATCTGTCACATATGCGTTTTATATAAATATTGGTGTGTGTGTGTGTATATATATAACTTATAAATATATGTATATATAAATAAATATATTATAAATATATATCTATATATATATATATATATATATATATATATATATAGCTTACATATATTTATTGTATATTGTATATACCGAAATCGTACGTCACCCAGATTTGAATTTCATAATTTGGTCATGAATTCCCTTAAAGTACATTACATAAAGAAACAATTTTTTACACATAAATGCTTTGCATATTATTATTATATCATTATTATTTGCAGGGATAAAATATGATTAAACTAACAAGCTGTAAATTTATGCAGACTTGGCTATTCACTATGCTGATATGGAAGTCAGAGTAAGGCGCCACGAATACTCTCACCCAAGACCTAGAATATACAAAGGGTGGCCCTAGGATTAATATTTACAATCTAAAATGAACGCTTGGTATTTGCCTTATAAACAGTACTAGACCTGTTTGTAGAGTAGTACTACTATCATAATAACAGTGCGATACTGATGAAAGTGGTATCTGTGTATTGTTATCTAAAAATTAACATGTTGGAAGTAAGAATGTCTAGGGCAGTGGAGCTCGTCGACTCTATGTAAACAATCCAGTTTCATTATAATATTGGAAACCTAGAATAAATTTCATTAAAATTGTATTAAAAAAACGTTAAAATTGTTTACTCATTAAAGAGTCTTGATAGTTTGAGACTTTTTGACTGAAAATTGTTTTTGACCACAGCGAGTGAACGACGCAAACAATGATTAACGTAACCATACATGATTGTTGCCCCTATCACGCACAACTGTATTTCATTGTGCAAACGATTTTGAACGCTCGGTGTCCCCCGTACTTACCCTTATTATGTTTAATGGTTGTATTAAAACATCAGCCATGGTTAAGTTTCAAAATTATAGTTCAAGCCAACCAAGCGTATATATTTCGCATCACGCAAATATATTTTCGTACATTTTCATTGGAATCAGTCATTATGACATTGTAAACAATCTGACGATTGTGTGTCAAGCATTTATTGACTGTAGAAAGTGCATGCTAAGTAATACAGCATTACGAGTCTTGATTATCTTGGATGGTGTGCTCTAGTATTGATACTATAACTGCAATATTGACCTAAAAACATGGGTTTGGACATTACTGACCTAGGTTTACCTTTCTGTTAATGGTTCTTATCTCTATTCCTGTACTCTTGTACTGTACAATTTTTGCGACAAATGAGGATTTATTTATAAAATTAATGTAATATGACCCCCATAATTACAAAAAACTACGATTTTGTGTTTTATTATATAACAAATTCCGTACTATTCCAACACTAGGGCACAGTAAGGAACGTTGCGATTTATTATAGACTACTTTTGATTGCGACACACAATTTTCAAACATTTTAAAAATAAAAACTAATGTAAAGTCAATACGACAATATTTAATACAGGTTATCGTGGTTTTAGGGGAGATTTAATTAAACTCTGCGTATTGAAATCAGATAAATTTCGGAAATCAGGGTTTTTTAATAGTGCTCATTATTCCCAACAAGATTTGTTCTCTAAATATAGGACAAAAAATTAGTGGTTTACCCGCTGGCCATTATGTTTTTATACAAATATCAATATCTCTTGAATGCTAAAGATACAGTTTCCAAACGACGCACATAGGTACGTAGTAATAAATATGAGGAAAAATTATTGTGTGCTATGCATTAAAATCAAAAAAAATGGTGAAAATGGAAATCCCTTAAAGTAAAATTAAAAAAGAACAGTATAGTTAAAAAAATTATACAAGACAACAAACAATTATTAATTCTAATAAAAATTTATATTATAAATTTTTCAATGAAACCCATCCGCCAAAGATTAATCTGAGGTATTTGAACACACATCACAATTTAAAATATTCTTAAAATAATAAAAACAATAAAAAAAACATTATACTTAATTATTTGTTTATAGCTATTAAAGCTTAAATATGGCAGCTATTTAAAGTTATAACAGTATACAACTGATACTCGTAAGTTAAGATGTTTACAAACACAATTAATAACTAATTTTATCTAAGTCGATTTTCAACAAATTAATATTACAATTTATATATAAACATATACAAGTATATTCACATTATACTTCAAAGTTGTACGATTAAAATTAAATGCCAGCATTGAGAGTTCTTGGCCTTTTAGTGTTGTGCATATATACCTTGCAAGTGTTGCGAAACATACTTCAGTAAGATTCAATATCCTTTTCTAGACTATAGCTAAATTTCAGCTAAATAATTGACAGATATAACAACCGACAATCATTCGGCAAAGAAATGGTTACATCCTCCGCAAAACAAAATATATAGTTTGTTAGCAACGCTCAAAATATTTCCATGCCTCAAATTTAAAAAAAATTTAACTTAATTTAAATTTTAAACTTTAATTTCAATTGAAATTTTATAAAATTAAAAGATATTTGAAATATGTCGTGAAATTTCAAATATACAAATTACACACTTCCCAAGATATCTTGCCTCATTTTCATTTAAGTTAGTTAAATTGAGATTCATATCAGTCTTTAAACAATAAAAGCCTACAGCCAAGTCTCCATAGACTGATGGTGGATGTGGTAGTTGTATTTGTGCACATGTAGTTATGATGTAAGTTATAGTACCATATATGGACCGAAACGGGCAACTAATTCATGCTATGTACACAAAGTTAGAAAATGGGTAGCAAAGTGGCTCCATGAAAATTTAACTAAACGTGAAAGCTTCTCACGAATAGTTACGATCACTATTTGTCAGCAGCCGCTCAAATGTGAAGTGTTTAAGAAGTAAGATCTTCACAAAAGAGATAAGATTATGATATGAAATCTAAAATATTTTGATATAAACCACAAAATAATAAATACCTACCCATGTTATAATAAAATGTACAATTATTGTATTGTTTCAGTTATGTAACTATTAGAATAAAGCCTTTATTCACGATTAATTACATTTTCGTCATATTCCTACTGAATTTTCAACACATGTTTACCCTTTGTGTCTATTGCACAAACTTTGTTGCGTGATTTTAGTCCATGATATGGTATCTACTATCTTTACCGCAGAATATATGTGGAAAAATCGCAAAATAATTGTAAACTAGATTAATATAACCTAAAATAGAAGTTTAGAGCCATCCACTTTCATTTATTTCAATATTTTCACAGTAGATCTTAAAAAAAACTATACATTGAAGTAGTAATTGAGTGAATAGATTTAGACACTACTGTTAAATCATTTATAACGTTATTTGTTATTTTGAAACAAGATAGTTCGACTGCTTAGTGAATTTAAATTATGTCTTCTATTAGGTCGTTATGTGATTAAAAAAATATAAATAAATAAAAACACACCACAGGAAAATAATGGAAATAACAAAATGATATTACCTTATTATTATTTTCTTGTTGTTTTTACTAATTTTTCGGGTTTAAAAATAAGCTATAAGAGCAATAAAGGCACTATTGCAGGCTTTAGTTGGTTTTCACCGAAGCCAAAAAATGATCACGGAGGTCTCAAACACAATTATCGTAATTAAATTTACCTTTGGGTGTTTAAAAAAAACACGATTGTTAAATTTAAAGGCATCGATAATGCTGAGACAGTTAATTGAATTGTACGAAACCTAAGCAATTCTGACGTGAATGACGCTCTATAAAGTAATTTACTTTCAACCCAGACGACAAATTAACACGTATTGTTACTTGACAATACGTGCAATGTCCTGATCAGGAGTTATCACTTGGAACTGAGAGGGTTAAGCCACAATGGTGTCATTTGAATCGGAAAATTGTGTAATAGTTGAGGAATAAAATCTCTTTTATGCAACTAACCTAATTTGTGTTAATCTGTGAACTAAAATCAGTCAATATTATTCTGCAATCTCTGACTTCACTTGATTGCGCTTTTTATTTGTTATATCAAATTCATTGCTTGCGATTTATATAAATAAACTCTGCAAATATATATGGACGACATCAGAAAACTATGTACTATAACTAAAAGTAATCGAATATCAATAATATTGAGTTAAAGTATGTAAATAAAATACGTATTCCAAAATAGGCTTTTTTAGAATTATTGAATTTTTCCCACCACATAATTCAGGGAAAAGCTTGAAATATTAATAAAAGCTTTTTAATTACCTATATAAATGTATGAGCTATGTATGACAAAAGCTACATCTAAAAAAATAAACATCAGGAAAAGCATTTGAAAAAATAGTTGAACAAACTTTTCTTAATACTTTAAAATAAATTTGGAAAAATTCAATATTGTTGGTGTTTAAATAGGAGTTTTTAATAGTTATTTTCTTGAGCCAAAGAAATGGTTTTTTATAGAAAATTGGCTGAATTACTTATAAAGCATTTTAAATTAAATCAAATGTTCTGTGTAAAACATTTTTTTTTAATACAGTACAAATTTATATTTAATTCATTTAACAGAAGTGCTCTATAGCCTTGAAAGCATAGAGTAGTAACATCACTTCTTCTAAACAACTTTTTCTGTAACCACTGTTAGCATAGAGAAATGCATTATCTAATAATATTATTTTATTTTAACAAATATTAAGTACGCAGTGCTTGGTTAGTACTGTAATGAATATAAAATACAAAATTGCTATCTAAATTTTACTGTATTCTTAGGTCTGTTTATAAAATCCTTACTTAGCTTGCTTTTTTCTGAAGTAGGCTTCTCTGTCCTGTGTTTGTGTACATAATTTTCTTGATCGAGAAGCCTGACAAAATGTAATGTAGAAAAAAAAATGCGAAGTCGAGAGTAAATTGCTATGGCTATAAATATACGCTTTTTGAAATATTTTCTTGATCATGGCATCTATGCAATCTCAAAAATGTCGATGGAAATATAATTCCTTGAACCAAATTGTTCATACACGTGGTGAGCCTACGAAATTGTGTGCGTATCCGCCAGTAATCATATATTAAATGTCAGAAACAAAGAATTATAAAAAAAATATTTATTATCAATATTGCTAATAAATAATGTACTTTCATTTATTCAATTACATAATATTCCATAACTGTTATATAAAATGAATCGTGTGATAAATAGTTATGGCCACATTGAATTCATGGGCCCAGTCAGGTATTAAATATTAAAATTAAACAATATTTATAATAAGTGGCAATTAAATTGTAATAATATGAAAGTTTTATGTATTAATTAAAATACAGTAAATGACGTTAGATATTTTAAATCTTATATTATTCCTTATTAATACAAAATGTATCCCTTTTGATGAGCATTTAATACATTTGAGAATAGAAAACAGTAACAGTTTTTAATCAGTTTGATACTTGCTGTACAAGTAATATTTTTCATTATTATATATGATTTTAAGTTTACTGTATGACTTAATTTAAGCTTTATTTGTTTACATACCATTAATCAAGTATTTCTCAACCTATTTTATTTTTACATTTATTTACGTTCCAACAGTTGGATTATGTGATAGTTTGAAACATGATGGTAACACAAACCATTAAATGGAGGTTAAAGTTTAAATTATATTAAAGGCTAATTATTGGTTTAAAGCCTATTTATTGATGACGGTGGATTAATAACATAAACATTTTTTTTCGTCAGGTCAGTAAACAGTGAGTAGAGTTGAGTCCTAGAACTTAATATCGCTGTGAGTGTATACATTTGGTTGGTTGAAAATTTGCTTGATTATTTAAATATTTAGGATGCCTGTCTATTTATTTTTTAATATATTGGTAGCCAAAGTGGCTTAACCTAAATCAAAGGTTGACTTACGGTTGGTTTGTTAATTCCATGAATGAAAGCCGCAGTAGTTTGCCGTTAAAGATTCTACTCTCGGTGTGTGTCATGTTGGCTTGAGCCATTCAATGTAATGATTTTTAGACAAGCAATTTTGGGTAATCTTATATTTTTCCAATATTCCTTTTTTGTGTTGTCTGTAGTTCTTGAGTAGTGACATTTAATGGTATTTTTGTCTCACCTATGTATTTCCTATAAAATTTATGTTGTATTGTTTTAAAGAAATATGTTAAAAACACAATTTTTAGATAAATTCTTAGCTTATACCATAATGCCAAACACACATTATTATTTATGGAATCATACAAGATTAAAAATAAGAGCGAAGATATCTTTTCTGCCTTTATTTCCTTCCGACCCCCGACATCTTTTGTCTGCCCGGATTCCGCGTCACTTATTTCAGCTTTTATAACGTGGAATTTGGTGATAAAAAATTCCTGCTTTAATTGAATGCTTTATATTCAATATGAATATTGAAAATGTATAAATAGTTTTTCAAATAGGCTATGTAACCTTGTCGAAATTTTCAGAATATTACCAGCATGTGTTAAGTTTGAATGGTCTATATTAAGTTAGTAAATGTACTAGTGACCGCATCATATTATTAACTTAATTATCTGAGAGCATAATTTATTACATGGAGTAGTCTTTAAGTCAAAACACAGTAAATTAGTTACTTTCGGAGAAGTTTTATTCTTGTTGAATTTTTATGTGTAATTTCAAGATAAGTATAGAGAATCTTACTAGATTCTAGATTACTTGATTATACTAGAATCTCTTAGTATAATTTTTTTCATTTCATTGTTTAACAAAACTTGCAACTTTTAATATCTCTTATTGCAATTTCTATGTGATAGAGCATGTAAGGAGGAAAACGGGAACAATATTAAATTACTGTATTCGTACGGCTAAATTATAGTACGTGGCTTCTACCGCAATCGAATCAGGGTGCCATATTAACAGTTATGAATATTTAAACCAACCAAATAAAAAAAAACATTCTCATAGTCAATTTATTAAATAATAATATCGCTTTAAATTAATTTGTGTGACATTTGAGTAACGGCATCATGTACAATAATGATGTACATTTGTTATTCGTGTCATGAGACATGCTTATCCTAAAAAATAGTAAACATTTACTAAATCCTACACTTTTTTGCTTGCTAAATAAAAAAAAACACATACCTATTTACATTTTAGTCATCATTATACAGTTAAATTTTAGATATAAAAAAAAGTATAATAAACATACTATATTTAAAAACACCTATAACGTTATTTAGTTTAACATTTTGGTTTCAGTACTAGTTAAGATATACACGAGTATTAATGATTCATCGGTAATCTTATTATTCTGCATCCTATTAATTAGACCTTATTATAAAAAAATATAGATATCGGTTATTGTTACCCACACGAAAATAGTCTAGTGACACTAGAGGTGATTAGGACTTCTACCTCTTGATGTCCATATAAAAGCTGAAGCGCGTAAGTCAGCTTATCCGCTGATGGTTTAAGATCACTGGACACGGCCACTTCAGGAAACACCTAAACACTCTAGGTTTACGAAATGAGGACTCGGAGTGTAGACTCTGCAATAAGTCTGAAGAGACTGCAAAACACATAATACTGGACTGTGAGAGACTGGGAGCAAGGAGAAGGGCTCTTTTCGGTGATGCTCCAGACGACGAAACCAGGCGACGAACCAGATGCTAGTATCGGGGAAAAGCTTCTTAGCCTAATTAAGAGCACGAAGATAGGCTTACCCCTCTAACATCAAAGGGGCACACAATAAGCTCAGGTTGACGTGTGAGGATCTATGAATCCACCCCAATATCCCAAAGGAAAAAAAAAAAAAAGAGGTGATGACGTCACACCGCTGCTGACCACTAGCTGTGCTCGATGTGACGTGGCTACTGTCACGTACTCTGCTTGATTTACATTTTTTTTAAACGCAGGATTGAAATCAAATGCAGCATTTATTTATTTTTCAACAATTGATGATGTTCGCTTTAACAAGTGTGGAGAAGGATCAGTAATTACTGTTTATGTAAAGCTGGCTCAGTTTATAACGTGGGATGTAGAAAAGGAACTTCAGACACTCCCACAATCGGACAATTTTCGTGTGGGCTGCTCTTGTATTTTAGACTACACAACATTACTTAGGATTCTCAGCTTTCACGTTATACTGAGTTCCCAGAAAACTGTTGGATTAGTTTGGAAATGTTTTTTCAAGTGCGTGCTGTGATGTGCTAGAAATGTGATTTGGTAACTTGTATTAACCCACCACGAGGTATTGAATCATTAAGTTCCTGTTACATGGAGCTATTGATGTACTTCAGTGTAGTGATTGCTCATTACAGAATCAATTTTAACTTCAAACAACAAAACGCTTTAGAATTAAACATCTTATTATTTACCATATTTCTTATTTAATAATAATGTTTTTACGCTTAGCGCTCACGTCTGTATAAACTCTAGTTTACATACGCCAATTTAATTACTAATAAACGTATAGATATACATTAATAATTATATAAAAACTTACAAATAATTATTGTGATTATTTATTCAAAATATATAGAATAATATTCATTCTTTGCAATTGTAATGTATTGTTATATGTATTACTATTTTTGTTATTAAAATTTATATTCTTGTTCATTAATTATGTTGATATTAGAAATCATGCGGTTATTTATTAAACGTTGCATTGGCGGAGCAAGTCAGGCATTCCTACTAACCAATCACATAAAAGCATCATCCCTCTCCAACAAACTAGAGCCTTTCTCTTTCACTCCATGCTCTTCCAGCAACCATGTAACATCACGTATTTTTGTGTCTGCTCCGCCGGTGTAAATTGCAAGGTCTATTCGAGTCTTCTCACTTAATTACAATCGAGTCACTCCTTTACAAATTAATAACGATAATCGTGCAGTCGACATTACAGCAATAAGGCCATAAAGAAAGCTTAAAATAACCATGTTAGGTTCTTTGAAATGTAAAATGTATGTCTCATGCGAATATCAAAGAGTAATTGAAAACAGTGATGTGATTATAAAATAGATGTGAATAGGGTTTTCTCACTTCAAAGTATGTGTTTTAGTAAAATATGTATACTTCAAAGAATCATCTACCATGAGGTGTTCCTCTTCATGTATAGCTCATTCTAACGTAGCAAAATTGCAATAGCTTAATATGAATTGCCAATTATTTTTACGTTTAATAAAATAATAATTAGCTTCACAAGTATCAAATATCACAGTGCGTTATATTCATAGAGTATAACCAATGCCAAAAACATTTGGCGCCAGAAATAAAAAATTTTGTTTCCTTAAATGTACAGGAAAAATTATGAAAAATTTACATTTAAATATATTATTAAATTTATGATAACTAGGTGTAATATGGTTGTGGTTTTGCGTTTTCAAAATATTTAAAACCTAAAAGTAAAAAGAGTAGAAATTAATTTTATACTATAAATATATGCAAAAGAAAAGCTTTTTGAAACTTTTTATTCATGTTAGTGCACGCAAAACCAAAAAGAGTAACCTCATTTTCATTTAGATCATATAAACATATTCTATCATATTGAATTAGAACTTATATGATCCTTTTTTATACTACTGAACTTCTGTATTTAATCGTTTTTGGCGAAACATCACTAAACTCCTTATATATAATATGTTACTGTATATTTTTTTGTTGAAATTTAAAATTTTATTAGGTATATCTTATTGGTTTATTGACATTCATCATATGTACGAGGTATTAAATCATATTTTATTAATGGCAATTAATTGCGTTATTGCCGTCACCGCAATGGTCGGTAAAAATATACAGGCGGACATAGAACACAGTTAAGTAATCATTGCACTTGAAGTTTTTCGGTGGACACAGTTACGAAACTGAAACACAACATTAAAGTAAAAAGTAAAGTAAAGATGTCTTATTTTACCAAGCAAAGTTATGGTTAAGAAGCTCTTTCAACACTTAACCTGAGGGCCAACGGCTTAAAGGTGACTTCCGAACCTCCACCAATGGCCGGGCCGGCGGACTACTTGGCAGCACAGGATCGCTCAGCGGTCACCCATCCAAGCAGCAGCCACGCTCGACGTTGCTTGATCTGGTTATCTTGCGATTTACCCGCTACACAGCGCCATTGGTATTAGTTTTTAAAACTCTCGGTAGGATACATAACATATTCTGGGAAAGTTATTATTATTGTTGAATATACACATCATGTTGAACATAAACATATATTGTTTGTAGGAAACATTACACTTGCCAAATACGAAGACTATACACTATCCATAACCCCACATACTATTCAACTCGATCTGAGGAATCGGACAGTCCCGTTTTGCTTGAACATTTACACAAATATTTGGCTTGCTGTTCCCCACACACTAATGAACCTAGTCTGTTACAAAACAAAGCTCCGACCCGTGAATAATCTTAACTTTACTCGTCGTGTTACTGCAAACAATCGAATCAGTATTGTTTGAATATTTTAGTCGACACGATCAGTTTTATGTTGTCTGTTCGACCTGGGTTGTCTATACCGTCAACACAAATAACAAAACTTTTAAAATGTTGCATTACAAGTTGACTTTAAAAAGAAAACATATAGCATTGCTGTTAGAACATAACACAGGTGAAGTACAAGAACCTAATTCAGTTAGTTATATCTTTGACCAAGAAAAACAAACAATGTTAAAATAAGCTATAAAGTTAGATTGTGTCTTTTCTTTTTCCTTTTATTTCTTGGTAACTAAAAGAAGTTTTAAACAATGAACCTTTTTTACAAAAATAGTGGCTAGATAACATGATAAAATGATTCCAAATATTTATAGAATAATATGTATTTATAATGTACGTTTATAGTATACACACTCAGTATTTTTAAGCAGATCTCTTTCATCACTTTTCTTCTCCAAATTTCTGAAATCATTTTATCATGTTATATTACATATATACAGGGTGTCAATTAAGTCTGGAACCTCTTTTTTAATTTTTAAACCACAATATAAAAAAATACCAAAGTTCACACTTGCTTACTGGTGATAGTAACGCACACATCTGCCCAATTACCGACCGGATAATCCCTTTGGGGGACGGTCCACAAGGAGTCAGACAAAATTCTTAAATAGCAGCATAGGTCAAGTTTGGTATCAAATTAAAGGTCTTACTAAGCAGAGTACAATGCCGCAAACCGGACTTCAAAAGGTGGATTCATTCAGGAGGTTCCAGACTTAATTGACACCCTGTATATATATATATATATATATATATATATATATATATATATATATATATATATATATTATATATATATATATATATATATATAACTGTTTTTGTGAAACCCAAAGTTGCCTGAGAATTTGGAATTTAAGCACTACACGCTTGGGCCATTTTCTTTTTTACTTTATTGTGAAAATCCTTTTGAATTATATCCCATAAACAGAAAGAATTTCTGAGAGTTGTAATAAAATTTCTTGTAAGCACAGAGTACATTTATTAATCAGCATCAAATAGACATTATACAACCTTTATTTTATTCTTTTGATTAGACTTACTTATATCTTGTTGCGTTTCATCACTGCCGGACTTAACTCTACTTAATGAGCTGTACACAAAAACAGCCAAGAACTTGCAACTACTGAAAATACAATGTACGATAAGGTGCAAGGCTGCTGTTGTAGCATCTGCTGTAGTTTGGTACCCAAAGTTAAGATCACACCGTCTGTTTCACTAAGGTTGACGTATGTTTACGTCCGAGATGGTAAACCAACTCGGTGTAGTACGGTTCGCCCGTCACTACACAATATCAAACCCCAACTCTGCCATCCGACCGAGTCGAGTGTAACGACGAACTAAGTAGAATAGTGTTTAGAAGGCTTAAGATAACGAAATGAGCTATGGATGAAATTTAAATTTTGGATGAAACCTCTGCTGCGCCTATTAGTAGCAACGCGGTCATATGTAAAAAGAACTCTTCTATTTGTGTTATAAATCCTAACAAATAAGTTCCTGGATAAACTTATGATCTTCTGAAATTGTGATGCCTTTTCAATATGAAACCAATATAACCAAGAAAAAGGTGATATTATTTAACATTTTTTGGAACGGTAGTGAAATCGTGGCCTAAAAGGATGTACTATGTTATATAAAATGTCTTCTATTGGTTCTAACCCTTTCTAAACCAGAGTGATTTGATTTTACAACTTCTCAACGGTGGATCTCATAAATCATTTTTTACATAGAAATCAATACCGGTAGTTTGGATAATCTCCAGAACATTAATGCTCAATCTGCATTTATACACTTTTAACACACACTTTAAACGTCAATCATTTGGACTATTTACTATAAAAAAATTTAGTTTTTTTATCCTCCACACACGATAAAGCAACGTCTATAGACAAAAATTTTGTCCATTTGACGAGAAATTCATTATAGAAATTTGTTGACAACACTCAATTGTGTTAGGTTAATCTCATATTAGCAACAATAAACATTTAAAACAAGTGAAGTCCTGTTTTAAACATAATATAAAAATAACAAAGACTTTTAAATTATTTACAATAATAACAGACATTTAAAAATAGCGTATTTATATTTACGTAAAATTTGTGTGCAATTCAGCACAGTTTTGCCGTTTAATAGTGTTTATTTAAATGAGATTTTAATATACAGGAAATGGGGATGAAACTTGCCTTTCTCCATAAATTTGATTTTATTACTAGTCTTAGAACTATATTGGTTGTCCACGAGTAGGAAAGTGGTAAAATACAATGAAACGTGAAAATTGTTTTTAACATTTATTGGAACCTCCCTGTAGATGCTGTTAAATGTACTTAATTATATTTTTTTGCTACGAATAGTCTGGCTTAGGATGTCTAGTGGAATTTCAAAATGGGGAAAATTCCACCCTATGTTTAACTTAAATTTTTTTAATCCATCTTCCATCACCTAAAAGTTTTATTTTTTGAGCATGTAAAACTTTTTTTGTGTCAAATTACTTGTGCTAAAAATAATCTGGGTTAAAGATTGTTTGAATATAATGTAACACGCCCTATAACTTTTATTTTACAAAATTTCAAACATCCATTTTCCCCTAAAAGTGCTATTTTTGAGGTAATAGTAATTAATAGTAATAGTGTTTTTTTTATCAAACCTGAGAGGATAAAGGTGCGTGGTGTTCATAAACATTGCACTGGGGATATAATGATTTAATTCTAATAACCTATCTATTTTAATACAGTTATGATACAGTTCTAGTTCTACTTTCTATTCTATTTCAAAATTAGTTACACCCAAAAAGTTGCCAAGGGGTTATGTTATGTTAATCTTTTGTAACACTAGCGAAGTAGATCTTATATTTAATAAGAGTAAGGCCAAAGACAGTCTTTTCAAGCATCGAGATCTATGTTTAAGGTGTAAAGTAAAATTAATGTGGTATTCGTTTGGAGAAAGCCATTGTTCCACTTAATATTCAAAATTTTAAATACTGTACTAATTTTAATTTAATATCTCAAATTTTATTCATCTTACATTTTAGAGTTTTTCGAGGAATGGGAATATTGCTCGTTTCATTTATTCTAAAATTGACCAAATTTTTATATACAGGGTGTTCTGAAAAAAGGTGCCCATAAGTCAGAGCGTGATTCCTCACATCAAAATAAGAAAAAAAGGTCTAATTAACATAGGTCCGAAAATGCTTAGCTACCAAGTTATACAGGGTGAAAGATTTCGTCTGAATTTCAGTTCCCCTGCTGCAACGAAGCCCTACGGGTATTTGTTGGCTGTTAATTAAGATGTACAATTTAGCTTACTTTATGTAAAATGAACTGAAAAATTGAATAAAACCGTTTCCAGACCTGTAGCTACAGTAATTTTTAAGATATGTGACGAAATACGCGAAACTTGGGTCCCGAAAAACAAGTTACATTTAGGTTTGAAGCAGATTTACTATGTTAAATGTACAATAAACACAAAATATTTTTTCACGGTACTTGTAGAAAATTTAATTTCGAAGAGAAAGATGTAAAATAAGTGTATAATAGACAAACGCAAACTTTAAAAAATAATCCTTAATTACATACAAAACGCATGAAAAATAGACAAAATCTGTTAAGCTCTCTACAAAATGTAATATTGAAATTAAAACAGCTGTTTTATTAAAACAAATTAATTAGTTACTATTATTTTTTATCAAGTAAATATTTTTAACAATCATACATTATCATACATAAAAAAGTTATCTGAATTATCATTCAACAAAAAAGTTACACTTGTCCTAAAAAACTAACCACGTCACAGTAGATGTTCAAAATGTTTCCCCTCATTAAAAATACAAGCATCCAGCCGTCTTCTCATAGACTGCCGAACTCTTTCGAAGATCCCAGGTGTCTCACGTATCCTTTGAATCCCGTTAACAATCCTTATTCGCAACTCTTCTATGGTATCCACAGGCGAGTCGTAGACAAGCGTCTTTAAATGTCCCCATAAGAAAAAGTCTAGAGGATTGAGGTCAGGTGACCTTGCAGGCCATGCTACTGGGGCTCCTAGGACCAATCCATCTGTTTGGATATGCTTCATTTAAAAAATTCTCTTACTTGTAATGTGTAATGAGCTGGAGCTCCATCCTGCATGAACCACATGTTGTTGCGTGTGTATAGTGGCAAATCTTCGAGTAACTCATTCAGATTAGTCGTCAAGAAATGTAAATAATTTTCACCATTGAGCGTATCAGGTAAAAAACTAATAAAAATTTTATCACCCAGAATAGCAGCCCATACGTTTATAGAAAACTGATATTGGTGACGGTTCTCTGAAATAGCACGTGGATTTTCAATTGCCCACATGTGAGTATTGTGGGTGTTAAGAATAGCCATTCTTGAAAATTTTGCTTCATCAGTAAAGATAATGTAATTTAAAAAATGTGGATTTCTGCACCTTCGGATAAGCCATTGGCATAGCTGAGCACCAGGAAAGTAATCTCGAGGCAAAAGAGCCTGGACCCTTTGATAGTGATAAGAATGCAACTGCTGCTCGTGTAAAATCTTCCAGACAATTGAATTACTAACACCGAAATCCAAGGCTAGTTCTCTAGTACTTCTTCCAGGATGATTCTCTATTTCGTCCAACACGCCCTCCTCCAATTCAGCTGGACACGTTGTACGTGGCCGTCCTGATCTACCAACTTTTCCAGATTTAAAGGTTCCCGTCTCGCTTAGCCTTCTATGAATGGAAGAAAACATTTTATGAGTCGGTAACTGTCTATGAGGAAAATGTTTCCTGATAGAGTCGTCTAGCCTGACGACTGTTTGCAATGTGCAAGACCGTACATTAAATGCATGTCTGCCATTTCACCATTAGTGTACATAATATTCATATTACCTGCCATGATGAATAAGATATTATTAGCTATCAAAAATTAACTTCAACGGCACTCGCACTAACTTGTATTAAAGTACAGATCAACACACGCACTTAATGAGCAATGGAAAAATAGCTGCTTGTAATGTTTATTTAAATTATTATAAACAATGTTACATTGTTAAAAACATATGTTTTAAATAGAAATTATTTTGTTTCTCAAATCAAATATTTTAATAAAACAGCTATTTTAATTTCAATATTACATTTGTAGAGAGCTTAACAGATTTTGTCTATTTTTCATGCGTTTTGTATGTAATTAAGGATTATTTTTTAAAGTTTGCGTTTGTCTATTATAGACTTATTTTACATCTTTCTCTTCGAAATTAAATTTTCTACAAGTACCGTGAAAAGATATTTTGTGTTTATTGTACATTTAACATAGTAAATCTGCTTCAAACCTAAATGTAACTTGTTTTTCGGGACCAAGTTTCGAGTATTTCGTCACATATCTTAAAAATTCCTGTTAGCTACAGGTCTGGAAACGGTTTTATTCAATTTTCAGTTCATTTTACATAAAGTAAGCTAAATTGTACATCTTAATTAACAGCCAACAAATACCCGTAGGGCTTCGTTGCAGCAGGGAACTGAAATTCAGACGAATCTTTCACCCTGTATAACTTGGTAACTAAGCATTTTCGGACCTATGTTAATTAGACCTTTTTTTCTTATTTTGATGTGAGGAATCACGCCCTGACTTATGGGCACCTTTTTTCAGAACACCTTGTATATTGTTGAGCTAAATATTAATATTGCTGTTATTATTTTTATTAGCTATGAATTATTTAGTTCCAATTTTTCAGTAATAGTATACCGTGTATAGTTTACCCATTTATAATATTACTATAAATCTGCTACAATAAATAAACTATTTATTAAGTGTCATATGTCATTTGTAGCTAGAAAATATATAAATCGTTAATCCATCGCTGCTATTTTCGTAGTAAAATTGCAGTACAACAGATACGACGGCTACCATATATTCAAGACAACATTGAGATATCTGATGAGAAAGGAAGCCATGATTGTTCTTCGATGACTGGTTGTATAGGACATCTGCTTACACCAATATTTGACAGTCTGGCGGAAATGATAGAAATTGTACTACATTTACTTCTGTTACTGGTGGGCAATGATGACGTATTTGGAGACGTTCACAGAGAGCCTTTCTATACAATTCTAAATTCTTTGTAAACTGTTTTTTTTTATTTAGGCGTATGGCTTTAACGGATAAAAGAATCATGGGACATTTGACGTCTTATTTCGTTTTCAAATATAGAACACTACGTTTCGGGTTATTAAACCTAACTTCTTCATCAGGTTTTAAAAAGCAAGAAGACCAAATTAATGGATTGCATGTTTTATGTATCCGTTTCCTGGATGGATCGATCAGAATTTGAGAAAATGTTTGTAACTTTTAACTTTAAAAATGTATAAATTAAAAGTGTGTAAGACTTATTAAAATAACAAAAGGCGTAGATAGAACTCTCTAAGGACTGTAATAAGCTGAAAAAATTTCGATGGTGTTCATGAACTAAAATATAAAAACTATCAGGGTAAGCAGCTATTTAATTCTGTCAGAACAGGGTAAGTTTGATTCTGTAAACATTTAAGTTTTCATCAGACATTTGGGAACAATGTCTGGCATGCCTTTCGAAGTGGGATCCCTTAGGCAGCTTTACCACTAAATATATTGGTGACAGAATCTCTGAACTCCGCTGAACTTCGCGAACACAAAGACAATAATGAGAGTAGATCTGCAGCACGGAAAGGCTCAATCCTGTTCTTCACTTCCACGACTGCCGCCTTATCATTGATTTTGTCACTACCAGCGGAGGAATGCCTTTTTGATAGGAAATCTCAAGAGGAGTTTAGGGGACATATCTGTACACACTGACTTTGAAAACTATTTAACCGGTTGAAGCCTCTTGATGAGAACATAATCTTTTATACCCTCTTCCAACGAGGACCAAGCCTCTATACACCAAAGTGTCTAAATAACATGACTATAGAATCCTGCCTTTTCTACCCAATACAGCTATGAGTGTTCCTGAGGAAAAATTTATAAAGACGACAACCTATTTATACAGACCACTCATTCTTAAGCGAAATTAAATTAAACAAGGAATTTTCACATCAAATAATATAGTCTAGTCATATTTTACATTTAATTATACAAAAATATGTAAATATACCTTTTTTTGTTTTGTAGGCTAACACAGAGATGTGAAACCTATTACAAATTCAAATGGCTTAGATAGAACTCTCTAAAATCCAACATTGAGCTGAAACAGGTTCGATGGTGTGTTCATGGAACTAAATATCAAAACTCTCAGGATACGCAGCTAGATTATTCTGTCAGAACGGAGTAAGTTTGGTCCTGTGGATATTTAAGTTTTCATCAAACATTTGGGAACAACTTCTGGCATTCCATTTGAAGTGGGATTCATGCAATTAAGCAGCCTTATCACGCCTTATTAAAAGTCAATGTTCAAAGTAACAAGGATTACATTTTGTGAAACTCTTGCATTGTAGTACCCTCCCTACCTTACCAAGACTTTTATTATTTCATTACGGCTATGAAACATAACATAATGAACAAAAATGTAAATGTATCATTATCATACATAAATATAAATAAAAATATTCATAGTTTGGAAGAAAAGTATTTCAACATAGACAAAAATGATTTCTTTAAAGCATGTCAAACTATAGAAATTAGCAGAGAGTCATTGAAGCTTAACACACAATAGGCTGACGCAACTTCTCATTTGTTTGCCTCAATGCAGACTATTCTTCTTTTATGCATGATATTTGCTGCTTTATTGTCCGCAAGACGATTCAAGAATGAAATGAGCTTTAGACTTGAATTTACATGCAACCTCGGAGAAACCTTTTCGGTATAATGTATTCCTACATTGCCTATAAGACCAATGTGAAAATCGTGACTAACGCTCAAATAAATCTTATTCAGTGGCATGCACCATTATTAAACTCCATGATACCTGCCTGCATTAGAAATAAAGGTCCATGCAAATTAAAAATCTGTGTTAGCCCGTTATTTTTTTCATATCGTTAGAATATATAGTCAGACAAATGTAATAGTTTAGCCCCTCGAATGATAGTGTTCGCTAACGCTCAAATAATAATTCTTCATTATGCAGAGATACAATATTGCGATAAAGTGACATTACCTTAATTTGATATATGAAGCGTTGTATATTGTTCGAAAACAATGTTAAGGAAAGATGGTATACCGACCCTCATCCTGTAATTTATCTACGCTCAGTGCCACCTTATTGTCCTCTTATTCATCATATGATTTAAGTAAACGTCGTAAAATAGACCATAATGAATAATTCAAACAATAAATAATAAATTATTGTGTTTTACGACTTTCCATGAAAAAAACCAATAATTTTAGTATAAAGCACATATTTTCATTTAGTACCAATTCCTAACGAATATGTAATTCAAGTAGGAGTCAAAAATGCAAGCACAATATAGCTCTAGTACCACAATGAACAACACTTGTATAATAATATTTATCTCAAAACATTATGACGGAGAAAGGTTGAGTACAGTTTCATAATTTCATTAAAGACTGCCTATAAAGAATATTAGTAAATTAGTGTACATAATGATTACTTTAAACTAGAGTTTATATAGTTCAACATCTGGTTCGCTTCAAGACGCTTTGAGTTAATATGTGATTGACATCTTCGCCTCTTCTCGTACCTCCATTTCTACCACCTGATGAACTAATTTATGTTTATAACCCCTGTAAAATTTTAATGCAGGACTTTAAAATAAAATACCCTCCCATTGACACAACGCAATATGAGGTGCTTATTGCACTATGGGGACAATGTGTTTAATGCTTCCTTAGTTCCATACCGTTGTTATGCATGAACACTTAATGGACTATCGTCTCAATATAAAATGATAAGAATTTAAAGTATTGTAAAATAAACGATTTTAGCACGAAAAAGTAAAAGCATATAAATTTATACGATCTGAAACACCTTTTTAATTGGTATGCCGTTCTGAGTGGTTTACAGTTACAAAATGCGAATTAATCTTATTGCACGAGACACATTTTCACTCGTATTTTTCTAAATAAATATATTAATTTTTTTAATAGACTAATGCTTATATTCTAAATAAAGTTTTTAAAAAATTGTTAGTATTATTATCTAGTTTGGGTATATACTTTTTTAGAGGAATCCAATCTAGTTAGGTGGCTCCAGTAGTCGGTTAGTCGGTGTGTTTGACTTAGAACCTAAAGGTCTGAAGTTCGATTCCTACTTTTTCCCTTTATTTTATTGTGGAATTAGTAATTGTGAAAGTAGTAGTAAATATCTAATTAGCCTAATTGTGTAAAAACTGTTAGAACGAGCGAAACAGATGGAAAAAATACTGATTAATACTGTAAGGGACCTAAACATTGACTCTTGAATTTTAATTTTATTTGCTTATAAACCTCTCATAACAACATGTATGAAATAGATAAAAAAAATCAAAAGATCATATTCGTCCTGCAAATATTTCATTTATTTTTTGGTATTTTTATCCCATTTCTAATAAAGAAATTATAATCATCTAACAATATATTATATTTAACACGTAATGTGATTATTTATCCAAAATAGATAGAATAATCTTCATTATTCGCTTTAAGGCGCTAAAGAAAGGTCAAAGGAACCATATTAATGTAGATGTATATCTCATTGCAAATATCAAAGCAAAATTGAAAATGAACACTATTTTATCTCTTTGTCAACAGTGATATTATAATAAAATACATATGAACAGGGTTTTCTCACTTCAAAGTAAGTCTTTATAGTCCCATTACGTACATTTCAAAGAATCTTCACCACGTGGTGTTCTCCTTCACATGTACTCATTATAACTTAGCAAACTTATAATAGCATAAATATTCATTGCAGATTCTTTCTCAAAAATTGGTAAAAGTTGTGATTATTTTTAATAAAATAATAATTAGCTTTACAAGTATGAAATACCACAGTGCGAAACTTTTAATGTATAATCGACGCCAAGAAAGTACAGAAAAGAGCTACATTCTTCTATTTTGTTTCTTTAAGTGTACTAGGAATATTATGAAAATTTAAATTTAGTCATATTATTAAATTTGTATGATAACTAGGTATAATATAGTTTTAGTTATTTTAAATATTTCAAACACAAAAGTAAAAAAAGGTTGATGTTAATTTTGTTATTTCAATAAATGTATGCAAAAAGCATAGATTTTGAAAGTTTTGACTCACGTTAGTGCACGCATTACGCAAAACTATTCTTAGTTTTCATTTAGATCATATACACATTTTTCTATCATACTGAATAAGAAATTGTTTGATTTGTGTTTTACTACTAAACCTCCGTATATAAACTATTTTTGGTGGTGAACCATCACTACACCTCTAGGTATGTTGACAACAATGTAGGTTATTATGTAAAATAAATCACTTTCTCTTCAGAGTGGCGCCAAAATTAACGCAATGACAAATACATACATCGTATTACAACAAAACATACTCTGAAATTTGTCACTTAAAATTTGCTCACTGTATCAATAGGCACACTTTCATGGCAGTTATTTGAAAATCGTCCAAAAATCTTATAATTCCTCCTTGATCCTCTTCTTAATTTATCCCCCCCCTTACAATCTACACGTATAGATTTTTTACAGAGGTTTTTATTTTTTTATGGGTTTAAGATATTTGAAAGCTAGAAACATAATACTGCATACTGTTTTTAGTGGAAACTTAAATTGTAGAAGATATTTATTATGTATTTAAGAATATTTTATTTGAATTATCTGTACGAGGGATTAAATCATATTTTGCTAATGCCAATTAATAACGTAAGTGCCTTCGCCGCAGTGGCCGGGTGAAAATGCAGACGGAGGAAGTAGAACATACAGTTGAAGTAATCATTGCCTTGCTGTTTATCTGGAACATAACATTCTTGGTGTAACACACAAAGTATTCTGAACAATTATTATTCTTTATAAATAATATGTTAGACATAAACAAATATTGTTTGTGGGAAACATTAAACTTGCCAAATACGAAGACTATACACTATCAATAACCCCAGATACTATCCAACCCGATATGAGGAATCGGACAGTCCCGTTTTGCTTGAACATTTACACAAATATTTGGCTTGCTGTTCCCCACACACTAATGAACCTAGTCTGTTACAAACAAAGCTCCGACCCGTGAATAATCTTATCTTTACTCGTCGTGTTACTGCAAACAATCGAATCAGTATTGTTTGAATATTTTAGTTGACACATTCAGTTTCATGTTGTCTGTTTGACCGTTTAAATAATGTAATAAAGCTGGGTTGTCTATACCATCAACACAAATAACAATACTTTGAAAATTTTGCATTACAAGTTTACTTTAAAAAGAAAACATATAACATTACTGTTAGAACATAACACAGGTGAAGTACAAGTACCCAATTTAGTTAGTGATATCTTTGACCAAGAAAAACAAACAATGTTAAAAAAAGCTACAAAGTTAGATTATATCTTTTCTTTTCCTTTTATTTCTTAGTAACTAAAAGAATTTTTAAACAATGAACCTTTTTTACAGAAATAGTTGCTCGTTAACATGATAAAATGATTCCAAACATTTAGGGAATGATATGTATTTATAATTCACGTTTATAGTATACACACTCAGTATTTTTAAAGCAGATCTCTTTCATCACTTTTCTTCTCCAAATTTCTGAAATCAATTTTAACATGTTATATTACATATATATATTATATATGTAATATGTTATAATGTTATATTATATATATATAATATAACATTATATATAATATATATATATATAATATATATATATATATAAATAACTGTTTTTGTAAAACCCAAAGTTGCCTGAGAATTTGGAATTTAAGCACTACACGCTTGGGGCCATTTTCTTTTTTACTTTATTGTGAAAATTCTTTTGAATTATATCCCATAAACAGAAAGCATTTCTGAGAGTTGTAATAAAATTTCTTGTAAGCACAGAGTACATTTATTAATCAGCATCAAATAAACATTATACAACCTTTATTTTCTTCTTTTGATTAGACTTACTTATATCTTGCTGCGTTTCATCCCTGCCGGACTTAACTCTACTTAATGAGCTGTACATAAAAACAGCTAAGTACTAGCAAACTACTGAAAATACAATGTACGATAAGGTGCAAGGCTACTGTTGTAGCATCTGCTGTAGTTTGGTACCCAAAGTTAAGATCACACCGTCTGTTGCACTATGGTTGACGTATGTTTGCGTCCGAGATTGTAAACTCAAACTCGGTGTAGTACGGTTCGCCCACCAATAGACAATATCAAACCCCAACTCTGCCATCCGACCGAGTCGAGTGTAACGACGAACTAAGTATAATAGTGTTTAAAAGGCTTAAGATAACGAAATGAGCTATGGATTTCAAATTTTGGATGGTACCCCTGCCGCACCTATTAGTAGACACGATGTCATATGTAAAAAAAAACTCTTCTATTTGTTTTATAAATAATAAAAAATAAGTTTTGGGTGAACTTATGATCTTCAGAAATTGTGATGCCTTTTCAACATCAAACCAATATAACCAAGAACAAGGTGAAATTTTTTCCCATTTTTTGAAAGAAGTTAGTACGTGGCCTAAAAGAATGTACTATGTTATATAATACACCTTTTATTTATTCCCATTCTATCTAAACCAGAGTGATTTTTAAACTTCTCGATCGCGGATCTCATAAATTATATTTTTACACAGAAATCAATACATGTAGTTGAATAATCTACTAAACAGTATTAGCTCAATCTGCTTTTATGCGCTTTCAACACACACATTAAACGTCATTCATTTGACTATTTACTATACGAAATTTAGTTTTCTTATACTCCACACAAGATACGACGACATCTATAGGTAAAAAAGTGTGCATTTGACGACAAATTCGTTATTGAAATTTTTTGACAAAACGAAAACACGTTAATCACATATTAGCAACAATAAAAATTAAAACAAGTGAAGTCATGTCTTAAACATAGTATAAAAATAACGAAGACTTTTAAATTATTTACAATATCAACAGACATTTACAATTAGCGTATTTATATTTCCGTAAAATTTGTGTGCAATTCAGCACAGTTTGCTGTTTAATAGTGTTTATTTAAATGAGATTTTAATATACAGGAAATGGAGTTGAAACTTTCTTTTCTCCATATATTATATTTTATTACTTGTCTTAGAAAAATATTTTTTGTCTACGAGTAGGAAAGTGGTACAATACAATAAAACGTGAAAATAGTTTTTAACATATTGGAACCTCCCTGTAGATGCTGTTAAATGTACTTAATTACATTTTGTTTTGATACGAATAGTCTGGCTTAGGATATCTGGTATGATTTCAAAATGGGGAAATTCCACCCTATGTTTTAACTTTAATTTTTTTAATCCACCCTCCATCACCTAAAAGTTTTATTTTTTTGAGCATGTAAAACTTTTTTGTGCCAAATAACTTGTGCTAAAAATAATTTGGGTTAGAGATTGTTTGAATGTAATGTAACACGCCCTATAACTTTTATTTTACAATATTTCAAACACCCACTTTCCCCCAAAAAGTGCTATTTTGAGGTAGGTAATTTTTTTTTATCAAACCTGTGAGTATAAAGGTGCGAGGTGTTCATAAACATTGCACTGGGGTTTTAATGATATAATTCTAATAACCTATCTACTTTAATACAGTTATGATACAGTTCTAGTTCTACTTTCTATTCTATTCCAAAATTAGTTACACCCAAAAAGTTGCCAAGGGGTTAGGTTATGTTAATCTTTTGTAACACTAGCGAAGTAGATCTTATTATTAATAAGTGTAAGGCCAAAGACAGAATTTTCAAGCATCAAGATCTATGTTTAAGGTGTACCGTTAGTTAGTTCCATTTTATATAATGCAACATTTCACAACCTAGGTTAGCCAGTACAACTTTAATATTATTTTTTTATCCATGTTTCCGGAACTAAATTATCGGCGGACTAACTACCTAATTGGCACGCGTATGAATTATTTTATTGTTAAACCTTTGTAGGAGCCCAACTACGTGACCGATTTCACCTCGCGCGCTATGTCCGTAAGTAAAATTTATATTTTTGTACTATTAAATTAGCCCTTTGATGCCAAACATATAAAAATGAATGTAAACGTAAAGTAAAGTTGTAAATAGTAAAGTAACTTACCTTGAAGATCTTTTATTTGCTTGATTGAAATGGATACAAGTTTGTGGCGTCGTCCTTCTGACGGGCACGTTGTTGTGATAAGTTTTTGTCTCATTAAATGGCTAATACCGTCGCGAATTTGTTTTAGGCGAGTTCACGTATTATTTGAGTTAGATGGCTACCACTTTCATAAACTTCTACTCCTCTTCTAGTAATTACCAACTAGAAATAACTCTTCTTAGACTACAGCTTCAATGTCTTGTGCCAAGACGCCCGACGCCAAGGGTTGAGAGTCTACATTTTGCGAAGGGAAGTAAAAATCTTAAAGTTTTATAATCCAAAATATCGTAGGCATAATTCCATAGAACATTGGGTATTTTAGGCCCACCTATCAGATATACATTTTTTAGTTCTTGTACTCTAATTGGCAGTAGTAACGTGTCAAGGCATACATTTAATTTACCAACTAAAAGTGGTGCTTGTAAGTTTCATTAATTAAATTGAACTTATAAGTAAACTTTTCAATTCGAGTATTTATTACTACGACCTTCAGAAGTCACCACCCCCCTTGTGTTATGTGTCATTCGGTACAAAAGTTTTAAGTAAAATTAATGTGGTTATTCGTTTGGAGAAAGCCATTGTTCCACTTAATATTCAAAATTTTAAATATTGTACTAATTTTAATTTACTATCTCAAATTTTTTTTAATTCATATTTTAGAGTTTTTCAAGGAAACGGGAAATGTTGCTCGTTTCATTTATTCTAAAATTGAACAAAATTTTTAAATATATTGTGGAGCTAAATATTAATATTGCTGTTATTATTGTTATTATAATCGATTGGCGGTCGGTTTGGGCAGACAGCCGTTCTATTACCACCCATATCTTAGTAATAATTTGAACAGTTTAAGGACTCTACAGTGATATTTTTAGTGATATAATTTAAAATATAAGTTATTTCTTTTATAATGGGGTCTAAGGCACTGGAAAATATTGTGGTATTTGTGAGGAAAAACTTCCAAAAAAACTGGTGACTATGCTTTGTGCTCGAGCTGTGGCAATGGCCTTCATCTCGACACTTGTAGTATAAAGAAGAAAACCTGGAACAATATGTCTGTGGCCACGCAGGCTACGTGGGTTTGTGCTAATTGCAGGAAGCAGAAGAAAGGCTCAACATCTCAGTTAGATGATGAAGAGAAACATCCTAACCTCCAACTCCGACAACACTTTTGAGGTTAGTAGCCTAGGTGTACAGAGGGCAATTCTAGCCAAAGTCAATTCTCTAGTGGACATGAGGGCTAAGGTTGATAGCATTGAAGAGTCCATGAAATTTATAGCTGATAAATATGACTCCCTGCTGGCGGAAGTCATGGGTCTGCGTAATAAAGAAAAATGGAGAGCTGAGGGCCTAGGGTAGAGGTGCTGGAGAGAAGAAAGAGAAATCAAGTAAATAGGTGATTAGCAATCTCTCTAGTGACTTAGCCGATCTGGACCAGTACGGAAGACGGTTAAATCTCGAGATTCATGGGTTTGAAAGTAGTTGGCGATCCCAGGGAGGAAAATCTTTCAAACGTACTTGAGAAATTATCCAATGGACATCGGTATTGATTATAAGCCTGGAAGACATCCATCAGGCCCACCGCCTTCAGCCCGAGGAGAGATGGAAAGCCTCCCACAATCATCGTTCAGTACTACTCCAAGACATCAAGGGACCTTGTGGCTGAAGAATGGAAGAAGGGCCAAGATAAGTGACGTGTACTTTAATGAGAAACCTATGCCCCGCAGTACAGACAATTACTTCGAAAGGCTAAACTTAGAGCTAAGACGCATAATTTTAGGTTTGTCTGGTTTAGTGGCGGGCGAATACTGGCAAAAAAAGGGGGAAAATGACAAAGATGTATTGGTTATAAAATCTTGGAATGACCTCAGCAGGATTTGTGTAGGCCTAACATCAGTGTTGCTAGGCCTATAGTAATATTTGAAATTACACTTTTTTTGCCGGTAATGGTACAGTACGTCTTAATGTATTGTTTTTATGTTCCTTTTATTCTCATCAAATATTTAGTTTTTTTGCAGATATTAATTGCTTTAATTGTTTGTGTTTCTGTGTTCATGGTTTTGAATTTGTTATTGTTTGTTTTTGGGGTATTGTTTGGCTGATCAGAGTCATGGGGACAATCCTACATATGGTATATATAGCCTTTGTTATGTTTTGGTTAAGATTTTTTCATTGTCTATTACAGTTAGGGTGTTATAATTTTGAGTCTTGTTGTTTATTGTTGTGTGGGCTACTGTGTTTATATATTTATTCTGTTATTTTTATTGTTGTTTGCTCAAATCTTTCATGGATGTGGATTTAACTGATGAACGTTTACTATTCAATAGTTATAACAATTTTGATGAGTGGTATACCACAGTAAATAGGAAAGTTCACAGTCTTGACATAGTCTACCTAAACATTAGGTCATTAATAAAGCACTGGGATACTTTAATTTTGCATTTGGTGACAGGTAAAATAAAGTTTGACGTGCTAGTATTGGCAGAGGTTTCTTGCGACGAACACGAGCTAGCCCTATTCAATATCCCAGGTTATACTAGAGTAAGTAAATTAAGAGTGAACAAGGGGGGAGGGGGACTGGCAATGTTTATCAATGCAAAACACTCTTAACTTTTCACTCATTACACTGGATAACATTAGCACTTATGAACATATCACAGTCGATTTGGAGCTGATAGGGTCGAGAGATAACTACAAAGTAGCACTACATGCAGTTTATAGACCACCCACATCATCTAGCGGTTTTTCCCTCCAGCTGGGCCACACAAGAGTTTAATATGGCCCTGACTGCTATTAAAATTCATAAAAATATAATTCTGATAGGAGATATAAATGTTAATACTACAATGACTAGCAATGATTTAAAATACCTTAGCATATGAAGCGGTACTAGCAGACCTAGGCCTAGACAGAGTCATATGGGACTATACAAGGGAAGAAATAAGGGTAGGAAAAATTTAGTAAGATCATGCAATCGATCATATTTATTCCTCGCTGGAAAGACCTGTGGAAAGAATAAATACGGGCGTAGTAAAAGTAAAGATCTCTGATCAATTACCCGGTAGTGGCCAGGATAGAACTATCTGGAGGAAGAGAGGGAGACACAGAGAATGACAAAATTTATAAGGCTAAAGGATAGAAAGTATAAGGATAAGGCTGGAGGAGGAACAATGGACAGTGGACGGGTATAATACTGTGAATGAAGGATTTGATTAAACTTATTAAGAAAATTTGCAAAGATTTATGAGGAAAGCACGATTACAATTAGACAGGAAAAGTGGGAGGGACAGAGAACGGAGTCAAGCTCGTAGTAAATGGCCCTATTAAACATTGGATGAATCAAGAAACTCCTAAAATTACTAAAGGAAAGAGATCGAATATTTAGATTATGGAAAGGGGACCCCTCAAACCATAGACATAGAGATTTATATAAACGATTAAGAAATAGATTGATACAATATGATTAAAAAAGAAAAAAATGCCCTACTATAAAAAATATATTTGAAAGAAACAAAAATAACACAAGGAAAGTATGGGAAAATATTGACCTTTTACTCGGCAGAAACAAAAAAGGGAATGTAGATAAAGCTATTGAAATAGGCATGTGTAAAAACTTTGAGTATAATTGAGATTTTAAATGGTTTTGCTCAATACTATGTTGAAGGAGTGGATAATCTAAAGCATTCCTGTGGGTATGTAGATGTAGAAAATATTTCCACTAGAAATGAGACCAACGAAGAGCTAAGACATAATTTTTATATACCAAAAGCTACAACCTGAAAAGATCATGGCTTTAATTAAAAATATGAACCCTGACAAATCCCCAGGTATAGACAACATACGAATGAAAGATTTGAAAATAGTAATGGGGAAAATAGCTAAACCCTTTAGCAACGCTTATTAATACTTCAATTTCTCAAGGTGATTTTCCAAACTGCCTAAAAAAATCTGTAATCCGACCGATCTATAAGAATAAATCCAAGAATGAGTTTAGAAAATTATCGACCTATCGCTATACTGCCCTCTATAGAGAAGATACTGGAGAAATATGTCCTAGATGGCTTGAATAAATATCTATCAGAGAATAATATACTAAATGATAGGCAATTTGGTTTCCGGAAAAAAGCGCAGTACTGTTCAAGCATTGGAGGAGTTTGTAAACGTGTTGAATTATGGAATGGATAACAGACTTCATAGCTTATGCTTTATTTATAGATTTTTCTAAGGCCTTCGAAACTATATGAATGCAGTCATATCGTAGCTTCTCTGTACAAAATAGGTGTAAGGGGGTCCCTACCTCAGATGGTTCACAAGCTATCTTAAGGACAGAACCTTTGTCGTTAAAGCAGTAGGCGTGCTGAGTGAAGAGAAGAATACAAAATATGGGGTGCCTCAGGGAAGCCAGATCGGACCAGCTCTGTTTAATATTTATTTAAACGAAATATTGAATAAAATTACAATGTGTGAGATTTTTGCATACGCTGGATGATGTTGGTATTGGTGACACAGCATAAAAAACTTACAGAGAGTACAATATATTTTACAGGAGGAATTTAAGAAGTTCACTAAGTGGAGTCATGACAAAGGACTTATTATTAACAAAGAAAAGGACTAGCATTATGCATATATGTCCTAAGATACATGAAAATTAATATTGATATAAGTATTAAATTATCATAGCTGTAAGTGCCTGCATGAGCAGAGCTTGTGCGAATGTGAGGAATATAGCCATGGTTCAGAGTACATCATATCTAGGTCTGATTGTGGATAATAAATTAACGTGGAGTGATCATGTGAGTAGATTGCACAGAAAGCTATGTCCCGGCACTGCCATGATGCATAAACTTAGAAATAAACTTAGTGAGGAATGCAAAACTAGCAGTATACAAAGCATTGATTGAGTCACATATAAGATATGGTGTATCTGTTTGGGGAACAGCAGCAGTAAGCCATTTAAATATAATAGCTGGTCTTAAACAAATATGTTTAAGGGCACTGTTTGGTAACGGCTTTGATCAAAACCTAGGTATAAGAGAATATATGTACAGTTATGCAGGACAACTAATGCCAAAGGGTTTGTACACGTTAAAATATCATGACAAAGTATTATGGCAATATGGAATTTAAAAAAAAGTATAGAAGGAAATTTAACACAAGGAATGTTATTAAAATATGTCACACCTATTCCCAACACCGTGTACGGGCAGAGATTGCCGAATTATATAGTCCCAAAGTTATTTAATGCATTGCCGGATGAAATTGAGAATATACCCACACTTAAAGACTTACAAAAAATGTATTGAACTATGGCTATTAAACTTAGAAATGTAATTAAACTGAGATTTACCTGAAAAAAGAAAACCACAATGGCGTAATAGTGATTAAACACCACAACTTGCTTTGGATCACTGTGAAATACTGGTTCACTGACACACATTGGATATATACCATATGCATATATACACTCTCTCTCGTTGTTAGTGGTGATGAATGGCTATATAAACCTCACAGGGAGCACCACAGCACGGTGTTGCGCACACACGTATTTAAACCTAATTGGATAATTTAAACACACTAGCATTGACACACACTATAACTAACGCACACAAACACCGACACCGAGAACACTACAAGGGGAGCACACACACAGTACCGCGCGCCGAGTTCCCGTACCTCCTCAGTCATGTTAAAGCGAGTAGCGGATTGAGTACCGCACTGTCCACTCTAGAAACATATTGGAATTTGACTGAGGGCAGGTTTTTATTTGCTTATTTGTTTAGAGATAAGGAGATTTGGGAATTCCGGTAGCCGGCGTTGTCAGATTTCCTGATAACAGGGTTGCGATTCATCGTTGCTGAGGGAAGAATTAATTAGGATTTTTAGGGACTCAAATGTGCGTTTTGATTTTAACTATTACTATTAAGTATTATTTTTTTTTTTTATGTACTGTTTCGATCAAATTTACCACACATACCAAGTTATCTAAGCTAGTGCCTGCCCTTAAACCGCCGAATTTGAGTTTATAGTTTAGTAAATTAAAAGAAAGTTAAAAGTTGAATATTTGTATCAATGTATTCTATATACTTTTTCAAGTGGTCCCTCACCGACAAGTTTTTGTTGAACTTGGTGAGGCCAAGACTATGTAAAACAACAGTTTATAAATAAAATAAATAAAATAAATAAATAAAAATTAGCTATGGATTATTTCGTTCGAATTTTTAAGTAATTGTATAACCGTTGTATAGTTTACCCATTTATAATACTACTTATAAATCTGCTACAATAAATAAACTATTTATTAAGCGTAATATGTCATTTTTAGCTAGAAAAATATATAAATCGTTAATCTATCGCTGCTATTTTCGTAGTAAAATTGCAGTACATCAGATACGAAGGCTACCATATATTCAAGACAACATTGAGACATATGATGAGAAAGGAAGCCATGATTGTTCTTCGAACACTGGTTGTTTAGGGCATCTGCTTGCACCAATATTTGACAGTCTGGCGGAAATGATAGAAATTGTACTACATTTACTTCTGTTACTGGTGGGCAATGATGACGTATTTGGAGACGTTCACAGAGAACCTTTCTATGCAATTCTAAATTCTTTGTAAACTGTTTTTTTTGTTTTTTTTCATTTACGGCGTATGGCTTTAACGGATAAATGAATCTTGGAAATTTGACGTCTTATTACGTTTCAAATATAGGACAGTACGTTTCGAGTTTATTAAATCTAACTTCTTCATCAGGTTTCAAAAAGCAAGAAGACCAAATTAATGGATAACTTGTTTTATGTATCCATTTCCTGGATGTATCGATCAGAATTTGAGAAAAGGTTTGTATTTTTTAACTTTAAAAATATATAAATTAAAAGTGTGTAAGACTTATTAAAAATTGAAATGGGGTAGATAGAAGTTTATAAAGACCGTAATGAGCTAAAACAATTTCGATAGTGTTCATGAACTACATAAAAAAAACTATCAGGGTAAGCAGCTATTTAATTCTGTCAGAACGGGGTAATTTTGATTCTGTAAAAATTTAAGTTTTCATGAGACATTTGGGAAAAATTTCTGGCATACCTTTCGAAGTGGGATCCCTGCAATTAGGCAGCCTTACTACTAAATATATTGGTGACAGAATCTCTGAACTCCGCGAACACAAAGACAAACAATGAGAGTAGATCTGCAGCACGGAAAGGCTCAATCCTGTTCTTCACTTCCACGATTGCCGCCTTATCATTGATATTGTCACCACCAGTGGAGGAATGCCTCTTTGATAGAAAATCCTCAAGAGGAGCCTAGGACATATATGTACATACTGACTCTTGAAAACTATTTAACCAGTTGAAGCCTCTTGATGAGAACATAATCTTTTATACCCTCTTCCAACGAGGACCAAGCCTATATACACCAAATTGTCTAAATAACATGACTATAGAATCCTGTTTATATAGACCACTCATTCTGAAGTGAAATTAAATTGAATTAAACATGTATTTTTACATCAAATAAAATAGTCTAAACATTATTTTACATTTTATCATACATAAATATGTAAATATACCTTTTCTTAAATATATTTAAAATAATTTTTATGATGAACTATGTTTTGTACGCTAACACAGAGATGTGATGAGTTAAAGAAATTAAAGTTTACGGAATAAAAACACGAAACTTCTATAAAACTACTTTGATACAACCAAATTCACCCTACTACTAGAAACTTCTCTCAAACTTTACTTGCTTTGTTTCTCACTCAACCCGTAAAACTAAAACAATAGAAACAAGAAAGAGTGTAGAAAACAAAATGCAAGTTTTTCATGGATAATTTAAAGAACGTGTGCTCATACTAAATGCGAGATTTAGTAATAAGATTGAATAACTTTTTTAATAGATAACCCAGATATGCCTGAATTATTTTTTTTTAATTTTTTTTTAATTCTACAGTTTTTTTATACTATAAATGTATTCTTCAACACATTTTAACAATAATTGTAAAAAATTTCATCGTCGTTTAGTAAATAATGGGTGGCCTATATATAGGACAGTAGGAAAATATGAGTGAAATGCTAAAAATATTCCAAAAATGCTTTTTATTTTTAGAAGGGTTACATTTACATTGGATATATATGTTTTATGTACTTAATTCAAACTGTGTTTTTAACAAAGATATATAAAACAAGCTTAAATAAAATTTTTTAGTAAGTGCATTTGTAGTTTATGGCTTTGTGTGGTAATCAATAAAACATTTAGTATGAAGACCAACATCACACTTTTGGCATCTGGTAGTGCACTTGGCATGGCAATGCCCAACATCTCGTTTGCTTTTCCTGAGGAAACAACAAGGTGGTCCAATCTGTCAAACCTGGAGTCCACTTTTGATTGTTTCGATGGCCGTCCAGCCTTTGACGCGCACCCTTTACCAAATGTTTCTAGCAGGTTACAGGCAAGTCTGCGTCTGAAAGACAAGTGGTCAAGGTTCCCTCCCGCATGGCGGTGAAGTTGCCAGGCATTTGTTCTGCACTGTCAATGCAGTCACAGATCAGAGGGGAAATACCACTTCTTACCTCTGATTTGGATTCGGTACAGGCTCATATTTTGATCGCACCGGTCCACTCCGCCCATTTTTTTGTTGTACTGGTGTATGAGGTTTGGTTGAGGATGAAAAGCATGTTTCTTGGCTTTAAGTGAAAAGCGTTTTACCTGATGTATGGGTTGTACACCAACAGCATTTGAAACAACAGTGACAATACTGTTGTCATTCCATCTTGCAATAATTAAATTTTCATCACATACTTTTTCGTATTCAAAAGTTCCCCTTTCTTTCTTTTTCAAATCTTTACTATCAGTCAGTGGGCACTTTGCTATTCTGTTCTCTCTCACCGTACCAATAGCTCTTATATTCTTTTGGGACAGTTTCTTCAAACAAAGGTAGACCAGAAAAAAAATTATCAAAATACAAGAAGTACGGGAAATCACCATTCTTCTTCAGAACATCACAGTACTGCAAAACAACACTGGCACCAAGGCCCAAGTGTTCATACTGAGGGTCCAAGGTGTGGCTGCTCCCTTGGTAGGGGTCTTTCCAAACTACATAGCCATTGGGTGTAGCACCAACCCAAATTTTGTAACCATAGCGAATAGGTTTGTTTCTGATGAATTGTTTCAAACCATGCCTCCCAAAATATGGGACCATAGACTCATCAACTGAGTGGTGTTCCTCATGTGGTGCGTAATCAAAAAATGTTTTGTTCAATGCATCTAACAATGGACGTACTTTTGCATTACTTGTCATCAGCATTGAGGTTGTTCATTATCACAAACATGCAAATTTGACATAATCAACTCAAAATCTGTCTCTAGAAATTGCATTTACAACTAATTCATTGCGAGTGTCCAAAGCTGTTTCCCAAAACATTCGTCTTCGAGGTAATGGAACATAACCACTCAACAACAATACTCCTATGAAACATTTCATTTCATCGACAGTTACATCACCTAAACGGTTATGTACTGCCGCATAACGATTTGTTTTCTCAACTAATAAATCTACAATATCATCATCGAAAATACAGAAAAACTGTTCCATTGGTGTTAATTTTTGTTGTACTTCCTGTCTATTACTCCAAATAGTATCATCTAGTTTTAGGTCCTCTTTGACCATTTGTACTGCTTTTTAGTGAATGGCTTACTAACCTTTTTTGCTGGTTTCTCTTCAGTGAAATTCTGAATTCGTCTTACTTTTTTATTTGGTGGCTGTGCTATGTCCATCTTCGCTTGAACTAGAGGGTAAGGTTGGTTGTGATAAAGAAGGATCCTCTTCATCTTTGTTGTCACTCAGTTCAAATTCTTGGGAAACTTCAGCCGGGGCCAATAGTTGGTTTCCTGGAAGATGATGGATTGAAGTCATGTCCTCATCCCCAGAATCCTCATCAGTGACATCATCATTTGCATTGATTGGTGGCTGAATATATACGCCAATTTCTTCATCAGGTGGCCACTTGGATCTCTTCATCTTCTAGCATCGTCAAAATTTCATGAAGGTTCAAGTTCCTAAAAAATTCAAAAGTACGATAAATAACAAGGTTTTTCAGAATTTTTTATAAAATAAACTGTAAAAAAATTGTATTGATGCTTAAAACAAAAAGTTTAACCCAATTACTAAGTCACGACTTGAAATACAAGGGTCGGAAACTCATTTGAGAGTGGGAAGCATTATTGTTGTACATATGCCTACTGGACTACATGTAGGACGGGCCAATTCCAAACATAACCTATAAACGGTCTGAATTTAGAACGGTCACATTTCAAGATAAATGTAATAACTAGTTAGTCAGTTATTAGGAAATGTACTTAAATAGGTTTAAAACTACGAAATAATAGTATTGTACTTACTTTTCGCACATGGCGCAGAGCTCATGAAGTTGATTGGAAATCCTAAATTTGTAAACTAGTCTAAAGAAACAAACTAGTTGAAGCATTCACTTGATTGTTGCTCAGATGCATTCAGTAGCTCTTACTGAAGACAGCAACCACCCTGCCACCTGTTGGAAAAAGCTGAAACTACTTCAGAAGTAAGCTTTATGGAGAACACTACAAGTGTCCTAAATATAGGTCACCTAGGCATATCTGGGTTAAGTATTAAAATATTATGTGCTTTAAGTAAATCTTATATTGTTTTAAGATAATAGATCCAAAACTAGAACAAAACTTTTATTATACTCTGACTAATACATAACAGAAATTATAAAAATTGGATTGTTTTTGTAATAAGACATATTACCTTGTTAATACCAAGAAATAATTACAATTTAAAATTAAAAGACACTATTGCACGGTTAATAAATATTAAATAACGATTGCAAAGTAATGTTTTATTTTGTTCTCTTATTCTTAGCATAAAATGAGAGATAAAAATGTTGTACATGCTTACTGTATTTTTAACTGGAAAACAACCTCATTTTTTTATAACCTCTTAACCCAGTATTCTATTTTTTTTACATATTCCCAGCTATTTTAAGACATCGTGGACAATTTTCTTCGTTAAAACGTTCAGCGAAATAGATGCCTTTGATGGCGGAGACAATCTGGACATTGATTCCTACTTTAGTGATAAGGAGCCTACCGAAGACATGATTCTGAAAATGGACAAAGATGTCTCAACCAAGAGATTCCAAATTGATTGGCTGGGTTAAATACAGGAGAGATTCAAAATCCAAAATTAATTTAGAATAGGCAGAGAAGACATATTGGACTTGACGCAGTTCAGGGAAGAACGCGCGCGCGCACGCACGCACGCCACGCAATACTCAATACCTCACATAGCGAACTCAAGGAAAGTCAGATAAAGACGATCCCAACTTTGAATGTTCTCTGTATCCTCCTTACAAAACAAAAAGAGTAAGCCATCCTCCATATGTATTACGGGCCAAGCATACTTTGCACTTGTCAGAAATGCCAGATTTTCCGGCAAACACAGCAAGAATAAAGTGCTAAACATGCAAGGTTTACTTTATAACAAGCTGTGACTATTTAAATTTTTCCCGAATTTTTTTTGAGAGAAAGAAATTAAATCTGTTTGTTTATTTAGGAACGTTAAGATATTTTCAAAATCGTGTCATTTACCAGTTATTTTATTTATCGGGGAACCTATAATTTATAATATAATATATATCATAGGACTTATTCTTAACACCTTTACATATTTTTTTAGTTAAAATATAATTCAACTCCATTTAAGGACATTTCCAGTAACAAAATTATGCTTTATAATAAAACAGGTATATTCTAAATAAGAGTTTTATTTTCCATACTGTTTATTTACTCTTAGCTGGTTTGGGTCGAATTATCTCCTGTATCGGAGACATAAGGCAGTACAAGTAGTTGCATCAAAATATGTTTTCATTATTTTTTGTGTATTCTCCATTTATTTAAATTTAAATGTCACACACAAACAATTAAACTAAAAACACAAGATTTTTCCAGGACTGTGAGGAGGTTAAGAGGTGAAAATGTTAATGTACTTAACTACAACAAGATTAATAACAAATTTTACAAACGTAAAATGCGCATACTCCACTGTATGTCGTTTATTCGTTCATATAAAACACATTTTGATATAAATGTAGCAAATAAGAAGGATCTGATATAAAACATCTGAATAGCTCAAGATTGGATGGTATGCGGAGTTTTGAGCATGTTATGTTCCTTGTTTGAACAAAATAGGATTTTAATGTCTCCATGTTTTACATGTCAGTAAAGCTGTAGAATAGGTGAACTTCAGCTAAATTCTTAAACATTTTACCGGAAAGTGTAGTAAACGAAAAACTATCTCATTACTGGGCAACAGGAAAGAAAAATATTTATGTAATATACGAGATTATTTAAGTATACACGATTATTAATTTTACTAGTTCATAATGAATGTACTCGTATTACTAGCGTATACAAATCTAATATAACCAAAAAGAGTATGAGTAAGTATATAAAAGTAGCACTGAAACTAGATCACATTCTCGATAACTGTGATATTAACCAGAATAACTATCACTTGTAGCAGCAACTACTTTCCTATGAAATATGTACAATTATTTCGTTTTTAGTGAATTATTCTTAATGTAACTATTATTACTATTATATATTATTGTAACTAATATATTAGTTAAAGTTGCTTATATTTATTGAGCGATGTAGTATGTTCCCTATATTTACTCCTCAATAAATAAAGAATTACTTAACCCTGAAGGCTTGAGTGATATATTTAGGATGAAAGGGAGAATATTACCATAAAGTAAATTTATAACATTTCACCTGCTGTATGTAAGGTTCAATTACCACACATGAGTACAACATTTAATGTACTTTCAGAAAATCATCACTTACTTTTCATCATATTTTTCATAAAATTTAAAGATTATTACATCGTCGTAATATTCAAAAACAATATATGCCCTCAATTAAATTTCATAGCAAACTTTTTGGCCCTTTTAACATGTTTTTGTAATGTAACAACAGAATGTAACATTTACGCCCACCATTCGGTTTGTAGTTTTCTTGTAGGCCCATACATAAATGGTTTGTGTTATTTTGATATTTCAAGAATCCTAAAAATTTCATATATTAGATAAAATATATCAAAATACATGTGTCTCAAAACAAATAATAAACCAAAAACACATGACACTTATTAAGCGAAAGCCAAGTGCAGGTCTTATTGCAAATTAAATTATTAATTATTCAATAAATATTCATTATTGAATGTAAGGCCACAACCTTGAGCTAAAAAGGTTAAATCTAACAACACGGCGGCTAATTGTATTTTCCAAACATTGTCAGTGCTTCAGCACAGTGTTCCGCTTACGTGTTATTTGTAAAGAGTAAATAAAACAGAAACATTTTCAAATACCAAATTAAAGCCTATACCGAATAAACAAGATTTCAACTACCTACAAATTTTATATTTATATCAAGTGGATGAAAACATTTATCTTTTCAATTTTAAATTAAAATACTTTTTGACTGAAAAATATCTAACAGTATTCTTTAAAATTGAATAAATAAATTTACAACATACTGGTGAATCAATAAAACTCCTTCTCTGAAGATGCATAAAAAGCTACGTTTTATTTAACTTAGTTCAAACTCTCTTTATTATAGTACAAGTAGTCTATATATAGCTATAGCTTATTTACTAATTTATGCAAGTAGCAAGGAAAACTATTAAACTGTAATTATCAAATTAAAGATATGTTATATCCGGCCACTACGAATTTCTCAAAACTACGGTATATGTATCACCAACTTAGCTTTAGCATCAATTATTGAAATCATCTTAATGCTCAGTGGGTGATACATTTATTAAATATATATATATATATATATATATATATATATATATATAGTGTTTTATGCAATAATGTACAGAATTTTATAATGTGATTAAGTAAAACGAAACTTTTAGTGCTGATATAAACGCCGTTTCTTTAAAAATAACAGGAAGCAGTAAATCTAGTAAAACTGATGCAGACCGACTGTAAACTGAAAACTTGACATGTGTTTAAGAAAACAGGATTTATAGCTGCAATATATCTTAGAGATCATTATATCCTGGTCTCCATTACACATGACTCTTGTTATACGTTATCAAGTGAGATGATCCCTTATAGCTACTGGTAATGACTATTGAATAATACATTAATGTTTCAATGTCATAGCATATATTAGAAAAATTTAACACAGGGTTGTTCATGTTATTCAAATACTTTAGTAATGCAGCTGTTTAAACTATATTTGGATCTACTTTACCTTTTACTAAATAAGATGCCTATAACATTTGATTAGTGATAAATGGTTATTTTTATAAAATTCTTGTTATGAGGCTTATTAGTACAAAAATGTTTTTGTTATGATTGTTTGACTAATTAAAAAAAGTTTTTTAATAACTATTCAAAATGTAATAACATAAGTACGGCCATTTAGCAAAAAATATTGAAACTTAATGGAATAGTCCATTAATTGATTCTTTTCATGATGTACAATCGTAGAGAAAATTTAGAAACCTTTTTGAATAAATATTGTAAGCTCCATTTTTATTAATATTTTAATGAAACTGCGTGAATTATTTTATTCCATATTGAGGATAACGATAAGGATAAAGTAATATTAGTCTTATATCTACATGTTAAAAACATAATTAACAACGCTTTCTATGTAGATAAGGTTCGAGGCATTACCTAACATCCAAATTGTAGTCATTCATACACTTATAATAGCGTAAACCCATCAGTAAGATATTCTATAAACAAAACGGAGCAGTAGTCCAAAAAAAAAATAGGCTAGGGCTCTTGCTGGTTTTAATTTATACCAACTCCTTGAGCCGATCGTGTGAGATCCGAAGGTCTAGATGGTCTAAGATCAGTTAGAGATAGTACAGTTTTCAAATCCTAGCTGTGCCCTCAAAATACTACACAAAATGATTCCATTTCCATTCTACTGTTCCGTATTGTATCACTTCTGGTATTATTTTAGAATGTCATAATTTGTATTTGTTGGTTAAATTGTGTGATTATTTTTCACACTTTTATGCATGAACAAATAAAACTTTAATCAGTATCAATAAGTTAAATTATTCATAAATGTATTTTTGGTGGTTTATTAAGAAAACTCTGATTTGAAGCAACATTTTTCCCCCTAGTTAGATTTATTGATAAACTAATACGTCAATGTCACCAAATGTAATATAAAATTACTCAAGCATTGCCTATAGGTAAAATATCATTTTTTTTACTGTTAATTTTGTCTTGTTTAAGTAAAATCTGCACATAAATAACCACCATATAATGCGAGCTCATAATAGCCCTTTTACCAGAGGTGTTATAGGCATCAATCGTGGTTTGATCATAAGAAAAAGTCCTTAACGTACGAGTAAAGGAACTGTAATAAACAAGCTATGGGTGAAAAAATGAAAACGTCTAGAAAGGGACACATAGGGAACAAATATTACGATATTAGATTCTGTAGCAGTCTTATGAGAAGTCGAATAATTTTTCATAATGCCAGAAAATTAAGCTCATCACTGCCATCGTGATAGAATTATACAAATTATCATTCCCTGATGAGTTGATAAATCCCATGAGAGCTTTTTTGGTTATAGAAGGAACTAATTTTGTACTGTTATTAATTAATATAAACCTAATGTAGTAGCCAAGGACTATCCAGGGATAATTCCTTATCCAACATTAATTATTATCTTAAACATTTCAATTAAATTTAAATAAATGTACCATGGACTGTAATCAAATAAAAATATCATAAACAAACAGTATAAATTTCTAAATACAAATCTGTTACAATTTATTGAGCCCGAAATTCCGTGTAACTCATGTCCTATCCTGATCACGTGTATGTTTACGGAATGCGTAAAGTGCCCTTTTGCCAAGGCCACAGTACCTTTTTTCCTTAAGGTGTCCTCTCAAGTTCTACATTTCTACAGATGCAGATCTTGTTATCTGCTCTCTAAACAACAACCGCGATTGTTTTTCTCTTTGGAGAGATCCCTCAGGGTCTACATTTTTATCTGACTCAGAGCGTGGAGAGTTATCACAAAGTAAAAATACTGTTACTTAAATCTATGAAAATCCATACAATATCATTTCAAAGGGCGGTAATAGGAGTCGGTTTTCCGAAAAAAAAATGAGATCACGTTCACTTTGAGATACGCGATCCTTATCGGCTGGGAATAGTAACGATGTGCAAATACAGCATACAACATGGAATTATATCGGTTAGAAAAAAGTGAATGTAAAACTAGCGGTGCACTGGCCAGCACAAGAGTTATGCCCTACCGAATATTGTAAATAGTTGTTTATAGCTACTTGTTGGACACACGATCAATGTCTTTCACAAATAGTTCAGTCGCCCACTCCGTATAACACTTCAATGATTACAAGCATTAACGTCGATTGCAAAACATGTGCTTAGCTATGAAGAAGTTATTTGCATTTTGTGCAAAGGTTAAAATATAAAAAACAATAAGGCAAGACCCCTAATAACTTTACCAGGCATTAGAATTTGTATTAATATAAGTATTTTTGTTTAAATATTTCTTGCAGTAAAAGAACACAAAAATTAACCCAGATATAAACTACGGTCATTTCATTGTTTGCAGATGATTGTGTATTTTGAAATCATTAAACAATCATGGGTTTAACTAAGTTATGCGCGTCAATCTGATGTCAAATCTTTATGTAAC